>NW_007872556.1:0-583 GCF_000696425.1 Galeopterus variegatus
TAACAGCCCTTTAACTTAATTAATCACGAGAGGTCAATTTTGTATACAATTTATGTATCATGGGAATAGAATCCATAACCTCCCTGTTACATATTGGTCTCGCAGAAAATCCAGCTACTGTTCTTTAGACCAAAATTAAAGCAGTATCAATTACTTATTAAATATGTTACTTAGCTACAGTGTAGTGTTGACATCTGCACTGTACTCAATAGAAGAGTCAATTACTGTAATACTCTTGATATTGAACCACTACACATAACCTTGCCTTGACAACAGCAGCTCAAATTGGATCTCATCCTACTAAACCAACTCATTCTTTGATCTGTACTGATTGCTTGGCATTAAGCATATCAGCAGCATCTCAGAGTTTATTACAAGCTCTGAAGCTCATAAAATATTGAGCATCGTTTTATTGTATGATTATTTTGCTGGGCTACCAAAGCTAGTAGGACAGAGGTGTGGCAGAGTGGAGAATGTTTAATGACAGCTCAGTATGTGGCATGGCATCCACATTTCTTCCCAATGGGGGAGACACTAATGTCATAAACAGAAAATTAAAAATCAGCTCTTTCGTAGATAAAGT
>NW_007872557.1:0-583 GCF_000696425.1 Galeopterus variegatus
AACCTTACTCGCTTGTGATGTATTATCCCTTTTATGTATTTCTGGATAAGATTTTCTAATATTCTGTTTGGGATTTTTGCATCAAAGCTCATTAGAGAATGTGGTCTGTAATTCACCATTCTTGAAATAGCCTTCACAGGTATAGAAATCCAGGCTAGGCTGTCATTGGGAAATGAATTTGAAAGCATATGTTATTTCTCTTCTCTGGAAGTGTTTGTGTAAGATTGGTGTTAGTTCTTTAAGTATTTGAAATAATTCGCCCATCCAGACTTGGAATATTTTTTGTGTGGGAAGGTTTTAAAAATGAATTCAGTTTTAAAAATAGATATCAAACTATTTAGCGCTTCTTTTTATTTCTGTTTTGATCAGTTACCTTTTTCAAGGACGTTGTTTATTTTTTCTAAATTTTCAAATTCACTGAATTTTGAACTTGTCTTTATTGTGTTTTTCACTTTATTTTCCTTGGAGTTGTTTTGCTTTACATTTTTTAGCTTCATGAGCTGAAAGATGAAATTTTCAATTGTTTTTAACCTTTTCCAGTATATCTTTTGAAGATTATAAGTTTCTCTTTGAACTCTGTTTT
>NW_007872558.1:0-583 GCF_000696425.1 Galeopterus variegatus
GGGAGCGCCGCCGTGCTTCCCAAGCAGCGCACTTATCCAGTGCGCCACCGGGCCGGCCCAACCTAAACATCATTTTATACTAATATATCTGAGCCTAATTCAGCAAAATAGGGTTCATTCTAGCCTTCCCTCTTTGCTTATTTGTAACTTCTTTCTCTAACAGAGTGAAACATGGCTCCTATGAGCTATAATTTATGTACTTATTTGTTCACCCCTAGACTACAGGAAAAGTAGTTTCAGAATTACTAACCCATAGTGTTTATGTACAATTAATTTTATCTTTAACCTTTCAACAGGTGTCAGAAACTCACTTCATACAGCCAATTTAAAGTTTTGTTGTACAATGTATAAATGTATTTTAAAATACCGTTTATAATGTGACTGATCACACAGACCAGAGCAAGTAATCAGTAAATATTGGGTACTGAAATGTTCTAAAGCAGTGAGCTAGTTCCCTCCATCGAGAGAGAAGCATGCTTCTCCTTGGTTTAGAAAATAACCATCATGTGTTTCCATGACATGAATCTAGGAGGATACTTCAAAAAGTTCAATGAAAGATTTGTATTATCCTTTAATTCTATTT
>NW_007872559.1:0-583 GCF_000696425.1 Galeopterus variegatus
ATCTTCATATAATATAGAGTTTAAATAAGCCATATCTGGGATTCAGGAGTATAATTCTTTCGTTCTGTCCCTCCTTCCTGAAATCTTCCTTTCCCTGGCATAGCAGGCTAACTTCTCTCTGCTATGTCACACTCGCCCCTGTCCCTCAAACCTGACACTGGGATGTCTTTGATTATCTCAGCTGTGATGTAACATCGCTTACCCTTCCTGTGCTGCCATCTATTTATAGGATTTACTTTTAGTCTTAGTATCTCTTATCTTGTCTCTCCAAAATTAGTCTTTTTTCTATGAAACAGAGTTCATGTTCATCTTCTTGTTCAAACCTAAAACTCATGCCCATCAGCAAAGAAATTGTAAACGTGTCAGGGTAAATGCAGAGTACTCTTAATATGTGATGGCCTATGATCCTTGTAGGTCATTATCAAACCATCAGATCTGAACAAATGAACACATAATTAAAAACACATTGAACCAAAGTGGGTGGGGGAAGCAGATTAGAAGTCTCTGTTTCTGTAGTAATGAAGATTAAAGATAATTAAATGATTGATAAACTGTTAACATCTTTCAATAATTTAAATAATGG
>NW_007872560.1:0-583 GCF_000696425.1 Galeopterus variegatus
CTGCAGTGGTGCCACACCTGTGCTTTTCATCGGCTGCTCCCATCCCTGTCTGAGAACAGCAGGACTACAAATGCAGACCCATTCCCACAGGAACTCCAGTGATGGGCAACTTTGGTTCTGGGACTCCCTGATGGTCTTGCTGAATTTTCCTTAGAGCTTCCACTCAACGCTTTTTCCTTTTCTCTCTCCTGCACTTGTGGTCAGATCTCTGCTATAGTCTGAGGGCTTTTCCAGCCTCTGTTGCCTCCCTCTCCATTTTCTCTCATAGACATTTTTCTAAATTAATATATTTCTTGCATTTCTAATTCCTTCTTGGCATTTATTTCCTGGAGGATCCAGATTAACACATTTCTCCTTTAGATTCCAACTCTTGGTTTACTACTATGAGTGATATTAAAGTTATCTAGTAGCTGCTTTCTTTTTCCTTTCTCCTCCTCTGTCCTATTCTCTAATTTGTTCACTATTTTTATCTCAGTGTTAATATCTATAATATAAAAGAATGGTCAGCAAACTTTTTTTGGAAAGGACCAGACATTAAATATTTTAGGCTTGTGGACAATGCAGTCTCTGTCCCAAATGCTCA
>NW_007872561.1:0-583 GCF_000696425.1 Galeopterus variegatus
CCATAGCAACATGCTTTCTAGCTCTCTCACAACTGTTTTGCTTAGGGAAGATGTCTCAAAGGTTTCTCTTCACATTTAAAATACCAAAACAAGAAAGGGTTTGAATATTTGTGAATAAAAGGCACTGAGACCTTTCTAGCACAGCAGTCATTCATTAAACACTCAAAAATTAATTTGGGGGGGCACTCAGGGTGCAAAGCAAGGATCTGGGCAGTGGAATAATGGTCAAGCATGTAGGTTCTGAATTTAGGTAGCCTGGGTTCAACTCCTAGCTATATAATTTACTATCTCTGTAAAAATAATTTATTTACTTTATTTCTCTATAACTCAATTTACTCATTTATGAAATATTCTGTAACTCAATTTACTCATTTATGAAATAGGGATACCAGTAATACCTTATTAGGAAGGTTAAATGGCATATTCCATGAAAACCACTCAGAACTATCCTTGGCAGGTGAAAACTCAATATGTGTCAGCTGTTATTACAAGCAATGACACCTAATGATTTTTGCTAAATCGCCTCTTGACAAACTTCTCCACTACCACCACCATGACCACCTGTCATGTCCTCTCCTCTAGC
>NW_007872562.1:0-583 GCF_000696425.1 Galeopterus variegatus
CTTCCATATTGGTCTTCCCCAGCCCAGCATTGCCTCCTCAGATCCTACTGTGTGGCTGGAAGCTGTCTTCCCACCTCCCTCCCTCATGCACCCCTTTGTGGTCACCCACATCTCTTGGTTTGAATCTACCAGTTCATGCATCGGTCCTCTCTCTGCTCATGGACACGTGGGTGTCTCCATCGCGGGGCTGTTGTGAGTAAAGCTACTGGAACATTCCCATCTGCACAGCTCTCCTGGGCATGAGCCTCTCCCTGTGGGTGTTTCCTGCAGGACAGCTCCTAGGCTGCAGGATCTGTGCTGCTCAGCCGCCTTCGTGGATCCTGCTGGCAGCTTTCCCAGGCAGCTGCACCGCTTCCAGCCCCACCAGCAGTGTGGGGACTTACAGTTGCCTGGCGTGCTTGCCTCCAGCTGGCATTTTGAGTCCTTTTAGTTTAGCTGATCACGTAGGTGTTCGTATTGACATCTCACCATGCCTGGTGTTTGTGCCGTCCTTGTGCGTGCTGATGCTGGCCCACCTCTGTGTGTGTCCTGGGGGTGTGGACACTGCTCTGCAGGGCCTGTTGGGTTCTGTGGCTCTGTTGTG
>NW_007872563.1:0-583 GCF_000696425.1 Galeopterus variegatus
TTTGGAAACGATGTGACACTGTTATTCCCACCAGAATACTGGCTTCTTTATATGAGATTTACCTGGAAGCCTTAGTGAGGTGGGAAGAATCACGAACTAGACCTCCATTGACATGGTTTCTAGGCTCATCTCTGCTATGGACCATGTGAGCTTTTGCAAGTCGACTTATGTTTCTAGCTCAGTTTACTCATCTATAAAACAAGGGAATTGGATTCAATGATTTCCAAGACTCATTCTAACTATATATTTTTATAAAATATTTGACAAAGTAACTTAATGAGCAAGTTTATTATGTATAAATGTCAATGAATTCAAATAGGGGAGGAAGGCATAAAATTATGTGCTTAGTGTTTGCAAAAATCTGCAAATTTGAAATCAAACAAATACCAAAGACGTTTGTTGAATTCAAGCAATTTTATTTTCCTCTTCAAAGTCATTCATCTTTGCTCTTGCCTGGATAGCTTCATTACTTTTGTTGAGCTGAAAGATAATTAGATCTGATCAACTATTTCATGTTTGTTTGGAAGACACAAGGTTCTGGTTCCATCCTCAGTATAAGCAATTTTTAATTTAATTTTTTTTT
>NW_007872564.1:0-583 GCF_000696425.1 Galeopterus variegatus
CCTATAATGAAATCTTGACTTTGAATTAATTATTTTGGGGGAAAAGAAACATAAAATACTTCATTATAAAAAGAAAGAAGAAAGCCTAAATACTTGCATCAGCGTTTCAGTGAATACCATTCCCTCCCAGACTCACAGTTCAGGAATCCTCCAGGTCAAATATTGAAAAATGCATGTGCAAGGTGAGCGAAGTTAAAGAAAGAAAAAAATTTTTTAAAAGATGATAGGCCAACACAGGGCTAGAGGTCTGAAGACAAATTGTATTTCTGTTGTCATCATTGATCAAGTGAGTCACTTAATTTTGGTCTTTCTCCATTGACAGCATAACAGAATCATGGGCCTTGAAAGGATTTTTTGAGTCATCTAATCCAACCTCCTGCATGACTGTGGATCCTCAATATATACCTATGGTTTTAAGAAAGTAGAGTTGATATGAGATATTAACGTACAAAAACATAAAATGGGTCTGAGAATCCCAATTCTGCTGCCTCACACCATCTTGGGCCTTGCCAGGATCTTGGCCATCTGACACCCCTCCCTTCTCTCAGTCCATCAGCTTGCCTGTTGTTGGCATCTCTCCATA
>NW_007872565.1:0-583 GCF_000696425.1 Galeopterus variegatus
GTGGTGCAATGTGGCTTCTTGGTCTGAGGTCTCAGCATGAGTTCACACTGTGTCCACTCTGGGATGCCGACCATCTGGACTTGTCTCGAGGACAGGTGCTAAGCATCAGGAGTCTAACTGCACCATAAAAGAGCCTGGGAAGGGGATAATTATCCTCACAGAAGTTGGGGAGAGGGACAATTACACTCAGGAAAGAAAGAGTGAAAAATGGCATTACCTCCAGGCCTGAGGGGAGGAACAATTTTAAATACAGAAAAGAATCAGTTGCTCATATTCAGCAACCTCAAAGTGTCAGTTTGGGTCCTTGGCATTGCAGACACTAAGATGGTATTGAATGTGGAAGATAATTATCTAGGAAAGGGCCAGTGAAGGATAAAGGAACAGAGTGCAGAAGTAGGCAAGGGGTGCTTTAGATGGCAATCTAGATGGCAATTTACACCATCATCGGGGAAGAACGTCAGACCACGGTGCGATTCCAAGAAAGTTTCAGCCAGGACAGTGGGGAGTCTACACGCCATAGTTGCCCTTAGGGGGAGTCCAGCGCTGGACAGGAGCTGGCCAGCACTCGTGGTCCTGACATGTG
>NW_007872566.1:0-583 GCF_000696425.1 Galeopterus variegatus
GCCCCTTGGAGTATATAGTATGTCTCTATGGTGAAATAGAAGTTCCTAAGAGTCTATTATGGTGGGACTGAAGTTGCTTGTAGGGAAAAGGCAGGCTAGAAAAATGGAAAGTGGGCAAGAGCCAAATCAGAAAAGGCTTTTTTTGCTGAGCTAAGGAGGCAGACTTTATCGTGAACAGGATGGGAAACCACTACAGGAGTTTAAGAAAAGTAGTAACCTTTCAATCTTGCATTTTATTAACAATTACTCTCTACATTGAGGAAGATAAAGGATAAAGAAGCCACATGTAGGCTATTTCTCTAAGAATAATAGGCAATTTTAACACAGGTGGTAGCAATGTGGATGGGGTGAAGGGAAGAATTTGAGAGATTGAGAAGCAAAAATAGGAGCCGACAAATTCACCTGAAGCCAGTTGTCACATATGATACATTGGCCTAAAATTCTTAATATCAAACAAGCATATCAAAACTGATACGACAGTTTCAGCCCATTTTGAGAAAGTTCATATTCTTTTAGGTTACTTTTTCTTCTGCATTGTTCAAGGATATTTTATAAATTTTTCTGAGGATTTTTTTTTTTTTTT
>NW_007872567.1:0-583 GCF_000696425.1 Galeopterus variegatus
AAGTGGGATTTATTCCTGGAATGCAAGGAAGTTCAACACATGAAAATCAATAAATGTCATACACCACATTAACAGAATAAATAGAAAAAAACACATGATTATCTCAATTGATGCAGGAAAATCATCTGATAAAATTCAATACCCATTTATGATTTTAAACATACTCAACAAACTAGGAATAGAAGAAAATTACCTCAATATTGCAAAGTTTATCTCTGAAAAAACCTACAACTACTATCATATTCAAAGGTGAAGACTGGAAACATTTTTTCAAAGGTAAGGGAAAAGACAAGGATGCCCACTTTCCCCTATTTTTTCAAAGGTGAGGGAAAAGACAAGGATGCCCACTTTCCCCACTCTTATTCAACACAGTACTAGAAGTTCTAGCCAGAGCAATCCAGCATGAAAAAGAAATAAAAGGCATCCAAATGGGAAAGAAAGAAGTAAAATTATCTGTGTTCACAGACGACATGATCTTATATGCAGAAAATCCTAAAGATTTCACCATCAAATAAAAAAAATAAATAAATTGTTAGAACTAATGAACAAATTCAGCAAAGTTGCAGAATACAAAATCAACATG
>NW_007872568.1:0-583 GCF_000696425.1 Galeopterus variegatus
TTTTTTGTCCTTTTTGAGACCGGCCACACCGTGCTCAGCCAGTGAGCGCTGTGAGCACACCAGTCATCCCTATATAGGATCCGAACCTGTGGCGGGAGCGCTGCTGCACTCCCAGCCCCGCACTCTCCCAAGTGCGCCACGGGCTCGGCCCTTTTTCTCATATTTTTACTCCCTTGTCTTTCTGTGCTTTATTGTGGGAAATTCCATTAGACATGACTTTCAGTTCACTTTCTCTTCAGTGATAGCTAATCTGCTGCTTAATCCATCCAGTCAATGTTTAACTTCAGTAAGTATGTTTTTCATTTTAAGCAGTTTCATTTATTTATTCAAATCTACCTGTTCATTACTTCATTATTATTAAGAAATAGGAAGTACATAGCATCACTTGTGAAGTGTTTTTTCCCAAATAAATAAACCTGAAGTAAATTACCTAGACATAAATATCAGTTAATAGAAAATATAGTGGATGGAAGAACAAGTTAAAAGCTATCACAATGAAGCAATCAGCTAAATCTAGAATATAAGACATTCTACCCCCAAAATGACTAGATTCATCCAATAAATGGATGGCAGGAAAACAAAA
>NW_007872569.1:0-583 GCF_000696425.1 Galeopterus variegatus
TAACAGGGATAAATGTAAAATTTTACATTTTGCTTTGACAAATGTATATTGCACACAGTATTTATCAGTTAAAACTGAAAATGCCAAAATACCCAATCTTATGGGAATGGGTAAGTAAATTATTATTTATTTTCTCAATGAAATACCAAATAACATCCCCAAATGAGGATTGTGAAGATTGTTTAAGCACAAGAAAAATATTACTGATACATTACATAAAAAACCACATATGTGTATATTAGGATTATAAATTAATCATCCATATACATAAGAAAACTTTGAAAAAATAAAAAAAGTTCTAGAATGATGAGATTAGAAATTAAATTTGCTTTCAAAATTACTTTTAATGTTTTTATAATATTATTTCAATGAAAGTTAAAAATAGAATTTTTTAAAATGGTTGGGCATGCATGGGATGTGCATGGATAGGAGCAGGGAAGCAGAGATGTAAAAATGAGGAACTTAATCTCTCTAAGCCCCCTTGGGGATAATACTGCACCAATCTCATATTATGGAGGTTAAAAGTTTTTTTTTTTTGTCTTTTTTCGTGTCCGGCAACGGATCGCAACCCTCAGTGTCGCGC
>NW_007872570.1:0-583 GCF_000696425.1 Galeopterus variegatus
ACAGTGCAGATAATTATATATTAACACAGTTTTTTCATTGCTTCTGCCACAGTGACACTATATGATGTTTGCCAAAGTGAACTCATATGATTCAGAACTAAAATTAAATCAAACTTCCAAATCAGTGTCTCCTAAAGTCGTGGATTTGAAACTATTTACTTTCTTCCGTTAAATTAGTTAAAGCCAGACATCCCTTCATATTTATGGAAGCATCTCATTTATTTCACATATTCTTTAGGGTTATCATGAACTAGATTCTATCAAAAACTAGGTAACTTTCTATAAACTTTAATTTTATGCATATATCAAGGGACCTTGTTTTCAGATGGAGTTCTTGAGCATTTATACTTACTTAGAAATTTTCTCCTTAGCTTTGAATGACTTGATTTCTCCATGCGATTTTACACATGGTTTCTTCTCAGTTACTTGTGTATATTTTAGACAAAGAAAGTTGTATAATAGGTAAAACTAATTTAGTTTGTGGAGATTTTACATATAAGATGCCAGACGTATATTGATGCGCTCTGCTTTTTGGTTTAATTGATAATTTTTGAGTCCCTACTGTCTGTAAAAATCCACTGCT
>NW_007872571.1:0-583 GCF_000696425.1 Galeopterus variegatus
TCATTGTTTTTCCTTTTCCATTGATTTTTAAGTGTGTGGTATTAGATAGGGTCAAATTTAACGTTTGCCATGTGGATTTATAGTTCACATATTCCTTCCACATTGCTTTTCATGCCACCACTGATTTCAGTCAATTGCTATTTGTGTGTGGATTTGTTTCTGAACTCTGTAGTGTTTTATCATTCTATTTGTTTTTCCTTGTTAATTATTATGGCATTAAATAAGTCTTAGAAGTTCATATAAGTCCATTAGCTTTTGCTTTTTCCTAATTATTGCCTTGACTATTCTAGTCCATTGCATTTTGCATATAACTTTACAATTAACTTGTCAGTTTTCACAAAAAGACTACCAGAACCTTCATTGGATTTGAACTGAAATTTATAGGTCAGTCTTTATACATGGTGCAATTACTTTTCCCATGTTGTCCCTCTCCTTTGAGGTTACCTTATTTTTTTGTAGCCCTCCAATTTTCATAAATTTTAGAATCAGAGGGCCAGTCTGTGGCTCCCTTGGGATAGTGCAGTGCTGATAACACCAAGGTCAGAGGTTTGGATCCCTATATAGTGATGATGGTTGGTTAGCT
>NW_007872572.1:0-583 GCF_000696425.1 Galeopterus variegatus
GTTTTGCAAATATCTCTGTTATAGAACTTACTGCATTTTGCTACATTTTTTGTCCATCTTCGCTTCCAGATTATTCACTTCTTAAAAAATTAGACTGCACAGATCTACCTTTGTTGTCCACATCTGTAGCACTGGAGACGACCACTGAAATAATAATACATAATATTTTAGGAAAAAATAGGCGTAATTCTACCATATATTCTAATATTATTGAGTAGACTTACAGATTGGCTAATCTCTAAGGTATTTCTACAACATACTTGATTATACCATAAGTAAATGAATCTGTTTACTATTTTTAGGCTTTTTTCTCTGTGTTTCAAAGGCTTGGTAGAAAGAAGATATGCAAAATTCTCATTAATAATTTTTAGAAAGAATAATTAGGTTGATTCTCATAGTTAGAGCGGTTTATACATATATGTATAGTTGCATATTGAACAGCACCCTTAAACAAAAAAAAATATAAATTTTTTATAACACTTCTTACTATTCATTTTGAAAACTAGAATGTTGACTGGAGCTGTTTGTTGGGAATTTTTTTATTAGAAAGGAAGTTTTTAACCATAGGATTGATAAAAAAAAA
>NW_007872573.1:0-583 GCF_000696425.1 Galeopterus variegatus
TATGGGAGAATTAGGCCACAGAAATCCTAAGTGCTTCATGTACACTAAGTCATTTAATCCCTACAACTACCCTATGAGGAAAGTACTATTACTATTCTCATTTTACAGATGAGGAAACAGACTTAGAGAGGTTACATATCTTGGTCACAAAGCCTAGTTCTCTCTGACTCTAGAGCTCATGCTCTTAGACATTCTGAGGTATTGCCCACCTGACCCCAAAAGAAAAACCCTTTATGGTTTCCTGCATTTTCTCATTTCAGGGCCATGTCACTTGCTGTAGGCTGCCGGCAAATGATAGCAGCAATGGCAGCAGCAGCAGACCTGTTGGTTTGGCACACTCATTGCACTCAGCAATACTGGTAGTGCCAGGTCCAATTGGCATTTGTTAATTGATTGTCATAGTGTCTCAGAAATGGAATGGCTTTCTGATCGGTAATATTAACATTGGTATGAGGCCAAGGTATAATTATAGTTGGTAGCACAGCTTAGTAAACATACTCTTGAACTGAGGAATTAGATTGTTTTTTTTTTTTTTAATTTAAGTTCATATGCATGGAAAAGATTGTTAGTTTCACATGATCCA
>NW_007872574.1:0-583 GCF_000696425.1 Galeopterus variegatus
TCATCCTTTCCTAGTGGACACAAGCCTCCAGGGCAGAAAGATTTAAACTGTTTCATTGCTGCTGCGCTAGACCAAAGTGGCTACGTCCCTGATTTCTGCCCTTCCCTGAGGTAATCATGCCTGCTTCTCTCACATGCATTTACATTTTAGATATTGGAAGCAGTGTTATCCTCTCTTTCAAATTGTCCAAGATAAATAAACTTTAAAAATTACTTCTCTTGCTAAATCAACTCCAGTGAAGCATTATGAACAATTGGCTGACCCCCAGAGAATTAAAGAACACCCACTCTTAGCATTTGCAACAAATTCTGAAGAATCCCTAGGGCTACTTAGAAATTGAGGTGAAGACATTTATAGATGGGCCTAGGACTAAAAGTCCTCTGAATGAGTGTGACAGAAATCTATGCAATACTACCCATGGCATTATGTTCATATTATACTTTAAGCTTATAATTGAACTCTGAAAACTGCCTATGTAAGAGCTTTCTTTGAATTCCATTTTAGACAGTATTTTCCTTTCTATTTTCTTTTTTTTTTTGTCTTTTTGTCTTTTTTCCGTGTCCGGCAACGGATCGCAACCCTC
>NW_007872575.1:0-583 GCF_000696425.1 Galeopterus variegatus
CAATCATCCATCGATAGAAATTTAGGTTGGTTCCATATCTTGGCTATTATGAACAGAGCTGCGATGAACAAGGGAGTGCAGGTATCCCTTCGACATGATGATTTCCATTCCTCTGGGTATATACCCAGAGGAGGGATTGCTGGATCATATGGAAGATCTATCTGTAGTTGTTTGAGAAACCTCCATATTGTTTTCCATAGAGGTTGTACTAATTTACAATCCCACCAACAGTGTAGGAGTGTTCTCTTCTCTCCACACCCTCACCAGCATTTGTTATTCACCATCTTTTTGATTATAGCCAGTCTCTGGCATGAGGTGGTATCTCAGTGTAGTTTTAATTTGCATTTCCCTTATGACTAGTGATGTTGAGCATTTTTTCATGTACCTGTTGGCCATTCGTATGTCTTCCTTTGAAAAATGTCTAGTTGGCTCCTTTGCCCATTTTTTAATTGGGTTATTTGGGGTTTTTTTACTGTATAATTGCTTGAGTTCTATGTATATTCTGGATAGCAATCCCTTGTCGGATGCATAGTTAGCAAAAATTTTCTCCCACTCCGTGAGTTGTTGTTTCACTCTGTTAATT
>NW_007872576.1:0-583 GCF_000696425.1 Galeopterus variegatus
CTGTCCTCCACTTTGATGGCAGCCCCAGGCTACCCTCCACTCCGAGTGCAGCCCGGCAGATACTTTTCCTTTAATATAGCTTAATTGGTAGCTGGTGTCTCAGCTCATTTTCTTTCATTATGGTGCCAAAACACGGGAAGGGTTTTGGCCAACATTGTTTGACAATCTCCACCTGGGTTGATTGGCCCTCGGCCACCCTTCCAAAACCTGCCATACTGGGTACCTTTGGGACTCTCTCCTTTTGCCATTTCAGACCAATGCACCCAACATCAGCCTCAATTCAGGGTGAGTTAGTGGGTCTTTCCTGCTTCTATGAGTTCCCCCTACTATTCTCTATGACTATGGTCTCTACGAAGCCTAGGTATCTGGCCAGGGGAACTCCACTCATGCCCCCAGCTATTGGAGGATGCTTCATTAGCTGGTCATGGCTTTTCCCTCAAAAAGAAGGTGGATAGCAAAGAGGATGCTCTTTGTTGGCACCCTTCTTCTACCAAGACTGCCCATTCCCTTTCTCACCCTCTAAATCAGTTTCCAACACTGCCACATTGGGGATCAAATTTCCACATGAATTTTGGAGGGGACA
>NW_007872577.1:0-583 GCF_000696425.1 Galeopterus variegatus
CAAAAATTCACACCACCACCCTGTGAGGGGGGTATTACCCCCTTTATATTACAGAAAGAACGGGAAAATATAGGCAAGTTACAAGTCTTGCCAAGTCACACAACTAGTATGTAATAGAAATAGGACTCCAAGGGAGTGATTAAATCGCAATGGTCTTGTCTGTAAGGTTTTGAAAAAAACTTTGCAAAATACTAATGAGCACTAATATGATTATTTGGGTACTTTTAATAATCAAGATGACCCCAAAATATGTTAACTTACTTAAGTGAAAGTAACTGAGAAATGCAATACTGAAGCTTTTCCCTGACTCAGACTTTTTTCAAAAAGCAGAATAGCCGAATATTTTTTGCTGAGCTATCGTTATTTTAGTATTGACATTTTGAAGTTAACACCTCATGCACAAAAGTTTGCAACTTTGCTTCAATTTTGGTTTGGCTGAAGTATCTTTTTCAAAAGCACAGAAATTTAATCCTTTACATTTAGATATGTTTGCAACGGAAAATATACAATTAAAAAAAACACTGGTAAGATTTACCCTTTAAAATAAGATGAAAAAATAGGATATCTGCTATTTTCTCTCATC
>NW_007872578.1:0-583 GCF_000696425.1 Galeopterus variegatus
GGCCCTTTTCCCCAATTTTCTAATTAAATCTTTTTCTCACATTGTCTTAATAACCCAAGGCACTCTTTCTCTCTACTACCAACTAGATCTTGCTGGTGTCTTCCCTATTTACAAATACTTGGCTTACCAAAAACCACTTTGTTATACTCCCTCATCCTTTTGGGATTATAATCACTCTTCCCTTCCTCATTCTTTGCAGATAACTGATGGAGATGCAGATTACTCTCTCTCTATATATAAAAATGTAGTATCATTAAGAATAACCAACATCATTTTAAGGATAGAGACAGAATTGATTTACTATAAACGAGCACATGAAGCCCCAGAATTTACTGGGATGTTTCTGTCTTTTGTACATTATTTTCAGAATATATAACACTATATGTGAATATTTGAGGATAATTTGAGGTGAAAATATTCTTGTTCAAATTCAGTTTCCAAAAGGATATGACATAACTAGAATTTTGAATTCCATGGATAAAAACCCACATATCTCAGAGGGAAAATGTAGGAATATCCAAATAGAATACAAATATACTAGAAGATAAAGTTCAAACAATCTCAAAATGTCAAAATTGTATAA
>NW_007872579.1:0-583 GCF_000696425.1 Galeopterus variegatus
TAGTATTGCTAAGTCATAAACTACATTTTCTTAGGATGGTGGTTACTAAATTACTCTCTAATGTGATTCTAACAATTTGCCTTCTCAACAGCAAGTCTGAGAGTCCTTGAAGATTCACATCACAGAACCCCTTTAAAGAAAAACTTGTCATGCCAGCCATCAACTTCTTCAAAATTGGCCTCCTCAACACGGAGCCACCATGTCCACTTAACTGATTCGACATGAGTATAAATGCCTGATCCAAGGTGGTCATTTAAGACATGCCTTAGGTGTGACAAATCTCCCCACAGTACAGGAGAGACCTTGATTGATTTATCACAGCATGAATCAGCCCTGTTTTCCACTCTGTATCCACTCACCATGAAACAAATATAGTGAGGCAGCAAAAAGAAGTCAAAAGAAAACAATGTAGATGATTTTACCAATGTAAAAAAAAAAAAAATCTATCTCCAAAAACCCTACAGCAAACATTTTCAATATGAAATGTAAATGATTTCCCCTGTAAAATCAGAAAGTCAAGGGTGCCCACATTTACTAGGTTAATTTACCATTATATTGAAGTTTCTATCTATTTAAACAAAGC
>NW_007872580.1:0-583 GCF_000696425.1 Galeopterus variegatus
TCTCTTACTCTCTACCACTTCAGCCCTTTCATACTGTCGAGGTGTGACGAGCCATGGTTTGCGAAACTATCTTCTGGCAGGCTGCATGCATGGTCTAGCCCCTTGCTTTGGTGCCTGGGCTTTCTTGGAACTTACTGCTTTGTATGAAGCCTTTATTCCTGAGTTTCAGCTGAAATTGAGTCAGAAAGCATTCATTTTAACATTGTGTTAGAGAATTATAGATTGTTGACATTTTATAGCAGGAAAGAACCAAGATCATGTAATTGAGTTGGAAAACCTGTCTCAGCTCTCATTCTGGATTCAGATGGTTGGTAGTGACTGCCTAGAATAAGAATGGGTGACGAGGCTCAGGCTCAAGTCACTGAGACTGCAGCGAGAGGTTTGCTGAGGGGGAGGGACAGGCCAGGGAGGGCTGTGTCCTGGCTGTCTCCCATAATCCAGTCGTTTTCAGGATGAGGTGTGAGTACCTACAAGGAGACATTTAAATGTTTCTGCTATACATTCTATGACTCCCTATTACCTATAAAATAAGGCTTAAAATTTTTAACTGGCAAACAAGAATTCACAACTTGGCTCTGATACA
>NW_007872581.1:0-583 GCF_000696425.1 Galeopterus variegatus
CCCAGGACCAGATGGGTTCACAGCAGAATTCTACCAAACATTCAAAGAAGAATTGACACCATTCTATACAAACTATTCCAAAAGATTGAAACAGAGGCAATTCTCTCAAACTCATTCTATGAAGCAAACATCACCCTGATACCCAAACCAGAAAAAGATACACCAACAAAAGAAAACTATAGGCCAATATCCTTGATGAATATCCGTGAAAAAATCCTCAGTAAAATACTAGCTAACATAATACAGCAACACATATGCAATTTAAACACCATGATCAAGTAGGATTCATCCCAGGGATGCAAGGTTGGTTCAACATAATTAAATCAATAAATGTGATACGCCATATCGATAAAATCAAACACAAGGACCATATGATCATCTCTATAGGTGCTGAAAAAGCATTTGACAAAATTCAACACTTGTTCATGATAAAGACTCTCTACAAGTTAGGTATAGCTGGAAAGTATCTCAACACCATTAAAGCCATATATAATATATCCACTGCCAATATCATCCTGAATGAGAAAAGCTGAAACCTTTCCTTTAATAACAGGAACTAGACAAGGATGCACACTCTCACCAC
>NW_007872582.1:0-583 GCF_000696425.1 Galeopterus variegatus
CTTCTTTTTTTAGAAGAGCAAGTCTACAGGGATTGAGTTGAAATTTCAATTTGGAGAGCAAAGTGGAGAGTCCATCCTTGTCTTTCGTTTTCCCATCTGGAGCTGGGGTGAAGCCCAGCTTCGGGCATGCAAGTGCTCTAATGATCTAATCCAACTAGAGTCAGTATGGTGTAGAGTGGTATTAAACCCTTCACACCGGTCATCAGGAAAATGTGCTCACACCCAGCTTCACCACCAGCTAACGGCGTGATCTTCAGCAGGTTGCTCTTCTCTTTCCAGCCCACGTCCCATCAGCTGCTCACTGAGAGGTTGGCTGGAGTCTTCGACTCTTTCTATTGCAGAGACCTCCTTTCAAATGGGACCTCCCTTCAAATGCAGTGTTCCACTTTGAAAGCTAATGGAAAGTCGCCTGCTGTGGGGCTGAAGGCCTGCCCCTGGGCCACTACTCCACAGCTCTGCAGTCCCCAGGGGTTCCCAAGAGCAGCTTGAACACACCAAGCCCGGACAGCATTTAGCTCCCTCCTAGTCTTAGCGCCCTGGGACCAGCCTGACTCCTCCAGGGTGGTTCTGTGACTCTGCCTGG
>NW_007872583.1:0-583 GCF_000696425.1 Galeopterus variegatus
CGCCTCAGCTCCAGCTCCTTTATACTCCCTCCATGAAGTGCCTGTGACAGAGGGAATTGTTCGTGTCCATATCTCCTTTTCTCTTTCTGATCTCTCCCAAATTGAAAAATGACTGGGATCTTTCTAGTCAGACCCAGACACACATCTTAAGGAGTTCAGATATCTCACCCAGTCTTATGATCTCATCTGGCATGATATTTTTATGATTCTCACTACTACTTTGTCCCACAAGGATAGGGAGCAGGACTGGATAATGGCCCAACAGCAGGCAGACAAGGTACATGCCTAAAATAATAGGCAGCCTGTGGGAGCCATTGTTGTCCCTCACGTGGACCCAAATTGGGACTACCAGGCTGGCCACGGGGATTGGGATCTCCAGGATAATATGACCACACACCTACTTCATGGCCTCCAAAATGCTTCTCACAAGTTGGTCAATTGTGACAAGCTGAGAGAAATCACACAGAGATCCACCAAAAATCCCAGCAAGTTCCTAACCCACCTCTCTGAGGCTTTACCTATATACACACATATAGACCCAAACTCCCCTGCAGGCATGGCCCTCTTACACTCTCATTTCATT
>NW_007872584.1:0-583 GCF_000696425.1 Galeopterus variegatus
AAAGAACTCCTTCCTCTTTAGGAAGATGTATTCCTTTGATAACTCTCAATGGTTGACCAGTAGTCTATCATTTAAGATTGACACATCTGCATCTCTCTTTCCATAATGTAACTTCTGTAGGTTCTGTATTTCTCAGTTCCCATTTCATCTCTCTAGAACCATGTTACTGAGTTTCACTGAGTTTCGACAATGGAATATGGTCAGAAGTCATGTATAACACCTCTAGGCTTAGTACATAAAACCTCCCCCACAGTCCTTCATCTTGTCTTCTGCTAGCCATCGACAGGATGCAGAGGATCTGGCAGAAGACTCCGAGGCTGCAGAGGATGGTAGAGCTCCATGGGAGGCCACCCACTGACCAGGAGCCTACATGTTGCATTTTGCTTGAGTAAGAAGAAAACTTACATTTTATTAAGCTTCTGAAGTTTTGGAGTTTATTGGTTATAGCAACCAACATGTTAACTAATGTAACAAATCAGAGTCATCATTGTGTTGATTGTCATTAAAAAGACAATAGCACAACTAAGGGTGTGGTGGGGGGGAGCAGAGAGAGACTAAAAAGCAATAATAATAATAATAATAA
>NW_007872585.1:0-583 GCF_000696425.1 Galeopterus variegatus
ATCTGAGAACAAACTGGCAAATCACTGATAGTATTATACAACCAAATCCGAATAAATTCTTATAAATGGGTATGATAGAAATAACTTGATTTGTAGTTTTCTTTCCTTAAAAGTGCCTCCTGCTATAGAAAAATCTAACACCATGGTGAGAGACCCTGACGTGGACTAAAGGGATGCAGGGTTGACCTACCTCCCAGTGACAATCCTTTGCCCATCATGAGTTCCTCAACTCATGTAAATTTAAGCCTAATAGGCAAGGCTTACAGGGCACTGGAGAGGAAGGTGGGGTGCTTAAACATAATGTCACAAATAAAATGTCAAATTAGGTAGGACTTTCCAAAACGAAGTGCTACATTTTATTGTACAAACTATGGACTTAAAGTGCATGTGCACATGCACACACGCACACACACATGCACACACGGAATCCCAGAAAACAGCAGAGCAGAATACATAGTCAGGAAAGACCTCAAAGAGAGGACATTTCTGAGCATAGTGCTAAAGAAGTAGGTTAAATTAACAAAAAAGAAAATATTAGTTTTTCCAGGTAAAAGCAAAAAAAAAAAAAAAAAAAAAAAAAAAA
>NW_007872586.1:0-583 GCF_000696425.1 Galeopterus variegatus
CAGTGACTAAATATTCTGAGGTCCAATATCCAAATAAAAAGGTGGGGTTTACAATGACTATCTTAAAAAGGTATAATTCAAAGTTTGCCTTGGAGACCGTGCTTTCTTTACTTTTTTTCTGTATTGAGGTATAATCAACAAATAAAAATTGTATATATTTGGAGACCCTGCCTTTCTGACATGAAAGACATGAAGTGGCAGCAGAAGGAAAGATCTTTGCACCTGCTTTCAGATGGACCATCAGACTTATGGTGTTCCAGCTAGTTCTATCAGATAAAACTTGTCAAATTCTTTACCACGTATGGCAATAGGTCAGCTACTGGTCTCCAGAGGCGAAAGGGTGAGAGGCAGAGAGGAGCCGTCATGGGAACTGCAGCTGGAAGTCATTTTCAAGTGGAAGTCCATCTTGTTGATTTAAGCTGAAATCCATTCCTCAAGAACGTGGTACACGGATGTGTCACCATTAAACTGACATTTTAATTCTGGAAGTGTCCTCAGAAAGCCATTCATTAAGTTTTTTGCTTTGTTTCCGGAAAGTAATGCACTTCCACTGTTCGGACAGATGATGTATTTTCCTAAGTTT
>NW_007872587.1:0-583 GCF_000696425.1 Galeopterus variegatus
TTTTTTTTTTTTTTTTTACTGTGAAGTTGTTTGATTTCCTTGTGTATTCTGGATATTAATTCCTTGTTGGATTCGTAGTTTCTCCCCTTCTGTAGGTTGTCTTTTCACTCTGTTAATTGAATCTTTTGCTCTGCAGAAGCTTTTTTAGTTTGATACGATCCCATTAGTTTGTTTTTACCTTTTTTCCTTGTGCTTTGGGGTCTTATTCATAAAGTCTATGCCCAATTCTACTTCATGAAGTTTTTCTCATATGTATTCTTTTAGGAGTTCTATGCTTTTAGCTCATGTGTTTAAGTCTTTAATCCATTTTGAGTTGATTTTGGTATGCGACAAGTACTGGTCTAGTTTAATTTTTTTCCCCAGCACCATTTAATGAAGAGTCTGTCTTTTCCCTAGAGTATGTTCTTATTGGCTTTGTCAAAGATCAGTTGGCCGTAAGATTGTGGGTTGATTTTTGAGTTTTCTATTCTGTTCCATTGATCTGAGTGTCCTTTTTTATGCCACTACCATGTTGTTTTGCTTACTATATGTTTATAGTATAATTTGAAGTTAGGTAGTATTATGCCTCTGGCTTTATTTATTT
>NW_007872588.1:0-583 GCF_000696425.1 Galeopterus variegatus
TGTGAATTAATCATGTGTTCAAAATGGAACTGAAAACATCCTTAAGCAAACTCAGCAGCATGCAGTGGTAAAACAGAAGTTGTTCTTGATTTTCCTTTGCCTGAGCAAATAAACGTAAAGGCATCCAATTTATATGGAGTATCTTTTAAAAAACACAGCACAGGCTGCAATTGGTAGTAAAATAACATGCTTTTATCTGTCTTTTTACTGTTAAACCTGTATTTCTTTAAACACAGTATCATTTTAAATATATCTGATTGTTTTAAAGAGATATTATTGCCCTGAAGAATTATTAGGGCTATATAAAAATTAAGGATTAAAAACACATTTATAATTTTATGGCCTGGGCAATTTTGCTGCGTACTACTTCTTAAAAATGATTTTTTGTATTGCAGCATGGAGAAAACTTGAGCATAAATACACTTTTTATTAAAAAATATCATAATAGCTTATATCTTCTCTTAAAAGCAAGTGTAAATTTAAGGTTCTCCTTAAGGTAATATTTTCATTCTCCAGTCTTGGTTTTTTTCTATATCTAAACTGATTCAAGGCCCTTTGGCGCAAGCAATAAGAATATTGAATA
>NW_007872589.1:0-583 GCF_000696425.1 Galeopterus variegatus
CATTTAACTACTTATATTTTGCATTTTTGTTTAAACCAATAGCAATTCTATTGATATTTGCATTGTAAATGTTTTTTATAGATAAAAAAAAAATTAAGGATCTAGTAAGTAAAAATATTTGCCCAAAGTCCCAGTGCTAACAGATGCTAAGAAAGAATGCAAATCTATTGATAATGGATCTCCTATTCATTTTAGCATTCAATTAATGCCTCTCAGTAATACCTCTATTATCTATTATCTTTAATCTATTATGTATGTATCTATTATCTATTATCTTCATGTATCTATTATCTTCATTGTAGTTATCTCACCCACATTTAAGTATGAATTTCTATTGTTACATTCCTTAAATAATTTGTAGAAGTAGATGGACCTTGGATTTCAGCCTCCAAATCTGCAAGAAATAAATTATATTTCTTTATAAATTGTCTAGTTTCAGACATTCTGTTATCAGCAACAGAAAACAAACTAATACACCACAATGAAGAGTTTGGATTTTATTTTAGGTGTCACTGTTAGTCAACAGCAAAAGAGGCTTCTTACTTTTTCTTTGTTCTCTAGAAATGTCCTCCCTTCCTCCTCC
>NW_007872590.1:0-583 GCF_000696425.1 Galeopterus variegatus
CAGCGTCCACACGACGGCCACGACTTCGCTTGGCCTCTCTCTGAGTTATTAGAAGCTCAGCATGCTCTGCGCCCGGCGGTGGCGGCAGGAAATAGCTTCCATAAAAAGGGTGTATGATACCTAGCCAAGCTATCCATCAAGGGTGAGGGTACAAGAAAGGCATTTCGGACACAAACAGGAGAGTGAATGTGCAAAGAAGAGAGACGAGTCCCACGTCGATAGCTGGGGCGCCACTCAGATGAGAGTACATCAGAAGGCTCCAGGACAGACATCTTCACAGACATGAAGAAATGAGCATCTGCCGATTCCAAACATTCTGAGAGGAGCTTGAGAAAATTAGTCATTAGTTTTGGATTGTGTTAGTAATAATAAAACTAAGGAAGAAAGAGGCAATTAATAATTAGATAAAGGAAAACTAACCATAGTCTATAAATAGCTCAGCTTGGAATCAGGTGCACATGATTATAACAACTAAAACACTGACCACTGATCTAAAGTTATGTTGAGAGGACAAAGCATGAAAAGAAGGAGTTTGTCCGTGCAGGGCAAAGGGTGGAGAGAAATCTAACTCCTCACCTTCTGT
>NW_007872591.1:0-583 GCF_000696425.1 Galeopterus variegatus
AGATGGGTTCACTGCAGAGCTCTACCAAACCTTCAAAGAGGAACTGATACCAATTCTCTACTAACTGTTCCAAAAGATTGAAACAGAGGCCATTCTCCCAAACTCTTTCTATGAGGCAAATATCACCCTGATACCAAAACCAAAGATGCATCAAAAATAGATAACTACAGGCCAATATCCTTGATGAATATAGATGTTAAAATTCTCAATAAAATACTAGCTAACAGAATACAGCAACACATGCAGAAAATTATACACCATGATCAAATTGGATTCATCCCAGGGATGTAAGGTTGGTTTAACATATGCAAATCAATAAATGTGATACACCATGTTAATAAAAGCAAAGACAAAACCACATGATCATCTCTATTGATGCTAAAAAAGCATTTGACAAAATTCAACATCCTTTCATGATAAAGACTCTACAAGTTAGGCAGAGACAGAAAGTATCTCAACATAATTAAAGCCATATACAATAAGCCCACTGCTGATATCATCCTGAATGGGGAAAAGCTGAAAAACAGGAACTAGACAAGGATGCCCAGTCTCACCACTCCTATTCAACATAGTGTTGGAAGTA
>NW_007872592.1:0-583 GCF_000696425.1 Galeopterus variegatus
TGAAGCAAACAAGAAACAGAGGGAATCCAAACCCAGCGCTTTGAGGGAGAAAGGTTTATTTTCAGCAAAGGCTGGAGGGGAGACTGAAAGATCAGTTCCCACTCCATACATGCTAGCAAGAAGTTTTATTTTGCTCTAGAGGAAGGGGCAAAGGGGTGGGGTGGCTACCTTCAGCTGCTTGTGGTTTTCCTGTTCTGCATAAAGTCTGCACAAGATACTTTCTCGGAAAGTACCTGCTGAGAAGAGAGGGGAAGGGCGTGGGAGGGGGGAAGTTGTTTGTGTGAACAACTAACATGGTTGTGCTTATGCTAAGCAAGTTGTGGAATCTAATACTGCCCTTGGGAAAGTCACTGTCCATTAGGCAGGATGAAGTATGAACATTCATAATTAGAAACCAAAGGAGAAAATATGCCTTCAAAATTGCTATGATCCCTTCTAACGGAAGGGACAAAGGGGGCTTCCCTGACAGCACCTAATAGGCAGGGCCTTGTGGTGTAGAGTTAGCAGGAGACACACCTTCCAGCGGGAGGCCCTGGTGTGTGCAAAAGCCTGGAGGCAGGGAAGCAGGGCCAGGGGTCGGCCA
>NW_007872593.1:0-583 GCF_000696425.1 Galeopterus variegatus
AGGTGGAAGGTTGCACCCATGCAGAAGTAGAGGAGTTTCTATTTCTCAGAAACCACGAGGTATCTCATAAGGGAAAGGCTGGTGGCCATTTTGTGCTCAGTGTGTGGAAAAATGGCACTGGTCATGTCCAAGATGGTGCCAGTCATGTCCAAGATCCACCACTTTCTTGTATTGAGCATGAATCTGCCTGCTTGCAATTTTTACCCAATGGCTATAATTCTGTTTTCAGGATAGTGTGGTCTGGGTAGTCTGGCCCCCTTCTGCAAGCAGCACTTTTACTATTGAAACACAGTCATCATGTCTCTTCTGAGAGGTCTCTTCCTGCAGTTAAATGTTTCTGATTCTTTAAAACATTTCTCATATGATATAGTTTTCTAATTCTTCCCCATTCTGTTCATCCTGCCTTCTCGGTGAGTTCTGAACACACTAGGAAATTCAGCATCTCCCCAACTGTACCCCACTACTGTTACTGGACAACAGGGTACATCCCTTGGACAGTACAATCAAGACCAGGGGAGGAGGAAAAGTGTGTATTACTCTCAAGTAAGGACAATACTGGGGATCACTCCAAAGGAGCATCTCC
>NW_007872594.1:0-583 GCF_000696425.1 Galeopterus variegatus
CATTCCAGGGACCATTCTCTTTTTCTTCTTATATAAAAAATATTTACACAGATTTCTTTGGATTTGAGCATTTTTGCATGTTAACCCACTACAGTAATTTTGAGTTTAAATGTTCTTATCACAATGAAATGATGAAATTCGGTGGTAATGAATTTGCTAACTATCCTTATTTGATCACTATACATTATATACATGTATTGAAATATAATTCTGTACCACATAAATATGTACAATGTTTCAATTAAAAAATAAATAAATAATTTAAAAGAAAGTGATTTCACAGAACTCTAGCTTCTTTGTTCCGAAAGGAAAAAAAAAATGTCATTATTTATTCAACAAATGGATTGAATTTTTTACACTTTTTTTATATGTAGCATATTTGGCAAGTATTATTCTAGGCACTGAATTACAGAAATAATCGGAGCAGACAATGTCGCTCTCCATACTTTGTTACACAGAGACAGAAATTGAATAATAAATCAGTAACTGGATAATTTGGTAAGTACAGTAAAAAAAAAAATAATAATATGTTAGACAGCAAATATCTGGTGTAAAAGATTTTAGCTAGACCTGAGAGGACATG
>NW_007872595.1:0-583 GCF_000696425.1 Galeopterus variegatus
CCACTGGCTGTGATGCCCACGCTGCCACATCCCCACCTGCGCCGGGCTCCCTGTGGATGTGCTGGAATCCCACAGGGATCCAGATTGCTTGGAGGGCCCCACCCCACTCCAGAGGCTGTGGATGCTTGAGAATGACCTGTGCCCCAAGGGGTCATTTGTGGATATTTGCAGTGGGCGTTTGTGGGCCCCAAGGCCATGGCAGGCCTGAGCCAGGCCCAGCAGGACTATCGGACTCTTTGTGCAATGCTGCTGGGGAAGGGCAGGGGGGTGACTGGGGCTAACCAAGGGGTCTGTGCCATGGCAGGGAGCACATTCAGTGAGTGACCGTGGAAGGTCAGGTCATAGTCCAGCAGAGCAGGTGCTGAGCTAAGTGTCCATATGATGAGATGACAAAGCAACCACTCAGGGGGCAGAGTCCATCTCAAATCAGGGGTCGAGTCCAGGGGCTGGGCAGCTGGGCATCGGCAAGGGCTTTAGGCTGTGGCCCCCACACGGTGGAGGGGATGGCTGAGGAGGGTCGCTAGTGTTTGCTGGACTGCTGGTCGCTCACCTTAGTGGAATCATGGGTTTGATGAAAGTTGAG
>NW_007872596.1:0-583 GCF_000696425.1 Galeopterus variegatus
AGAGGCAAGGGGCTACTTGGCTGGGTCTGGCATGATCTTGCTATTTTTATGCCCTTATTCTAGTAGATATTCAAAGTCAATGCTTTCTCTTGTGGGTTGCTTTCGTGGGGTGTGCTAGATATCCTCTCTGTGTCCCTCCAGATCCAATCTCTCATTCTTCTTCACCCTGGTGGGGCCCCAGGCTCACCTGGGTAGACTGCATTAAAGGGCTCCTGTACCTTTTAATTTCCACTTGAGTTTGGCCAGTGGGGATAACTGGCAGTGGACTGGAGAGGGGTGGGGGAAAGGTTGGGGGTATATATTCCCCTTGTTTCCTCCCCATGGGGGTGGGGTCAACACTGTATGGCTGCATCCCACCATTGAAGATCTCAGCTCTGGTCCAAATACTCTCTGTGCATGGGATCCAGTAACCCTCACCTGAAGCATCCAGCAGTGTGCACTTCTGATGATATGGACAACTTCTGCTATGCTGCTGGCTTATGATTTGTCCCTCAGCTCCTAAGCATTCTGTGATCCGTCCCGTCTGCTGGAAGTCACATTGCCCCTCCTAGTGCTTTGCTTGGGCAGGAGATTGAGCCTCAGA
>NW_007872597.1:0-583 GCF_000696425.1 Galeopterus variegatus
TAATAGAGACTGGAAGACGGCAGTGCCAAGGAGGAAACGGCACCATTCATAAAAAGAAAAAATAAATTAAAAAAAACCAAACAACATTGTCATCAACTACTACACTCCATTCCACTCCATGCCCACGTCATGTTGGTGAATTCAAAAACAAGGGGGAAAACAACCGAGGACCTCGACTTACTCTCCTGAGTATTTTATGAACAAAGCTATTTGATAATATGAAAGAAACATTTTTCACACACTTTTCATAATTCTGTGAATAGTAGTTTAAAATATAAAATATCTAAGAACTATTATTTGGAGTAGAAATCAAAATACCTAGTGGATTTTCTCCATGTTGATATTGTAATAATTATAAGACTAGCTTTCTGAATGCTTGTTAAAAATGAAAACAAATGCAATTTGGAATATGAGAATACATCAGATGAACTGCACTTCGTGGTTCAACCAAACAGAACGTCTTTTGTTTTTTGAGTCAGGATCCTTCTCTCCTGCCTTTAACATTACTGTTCACCTCCACTGTTCTGTGGTTTGTGCTAGTCTCTCCTTCTGTGAGAAAGGCGTACATCTGGGGTGCTTTTTT
>NW_007872598.1:0-583 GCF_000696425.1 Galeopterus variegatus
AAGAGGTTGTTAAAAGAGAGAATATGGCTATAAACATGCAAAAACTTGTAAAAAAAAAAAATCACTGTTGGTAGAGAGGGATCCTGCAATGAAGGGAGAGGTGGGGGCAGTGGGGTCTCAGTTCATTCCCATGGAAAGGAATTTGCATTGCATTATCCCTCTGAAAAGTCTGTGCTGTGCACTTTGCAAAACACATTCGTTAGATGATAACACTGACGAAGTCACCAAAATTGTGAATTTCTTTTTGTTCTTGTCCTTTAACTACTGTGAGTTTACTGAAATTTTTGAAGATAAAACAGAATATGGAGACATTGTTTATGTCGATGCTGTTGGGTGGGTAAAGCATGGAAACTTGTTGGAGAGACACTGAACCGCTTCCCCAGATGAAGGCCCACAGGGAATTACAAGGCTTGGAGGGACACAATTCATCTGATGTTGGGTCTTACTGATATGACAAGACCTGTAAACTCTCTAATCTTATTTGAAACATTGCTGATGCTTCTGTTGAACTTAAGCTGGACACGTGGACTAGGTGACTGACCACTAGAACCTGCTTTCATTTCTTATAGCTTGACTATCCCAA
>NW_007872599.1:0-583 GCF_000696425.1 Galeopterus variegatus
TCTTGAAAGGATGTTTTTGGCCAGATTCTGAGCTTGCCTAATGAGAAAAGCCTTTTTCCAGAGGTGTTTGTTGAAAGTTTTTTACAGGCAATTGTTTAACTTGAGAGCTACATAGTTGGGGGGACGCAACAGACTAACAAGAAAGCTTGAAAAGAAAAGCTGGAAAAACGAGATGTCCATAGAGGCATTGAAAAGCTCCACAAGATTCCAGAGAATCTGGAAGGCCATGCGCATACATAGGGCTGTGTGCATGCTCAGGAAAGACCTGAGAAGACCCTGAGCCCTCACCTCTGACTGAACTTGAGGCTCTGGGTCAGCAGGAAGTGAAGGTGAAGGCAGAGTTGTCACCCGTCCAGCTGATTGTGGAGTGTACGGCACAACATGCACACAAAGCTCCTTGGCAAAGATTAGGAGACTGGTTCCGGGTGCTTAAAGAAACCTCTGTCCAATCATTAGCTGGCCACTAAGCTAATCAAGAAGAGACTTCAGGGGCCACACACAACAAAGAATACTGTCTTAGTTCCTTTGGGCTGCTATAACAGAATACCATAGACTGAGGGGCTTATAAACAAAAATTTATTTC
>NW_007872600.1:0-583 GCF_000696425.1 Galeopterus variegatus
ATCTAAATTTATGAGAAATACTGGTCTGTAGGATTTTTGTTTTGTTTTAATATTGTTTTTGATATCAGGGTAATAATACTAGCTTCATAAAATGAGTTGGGAAGTGTTCCTTCCTCTCCTACTTTCTGGAAAAGACTGTGCTAAATTAGTGTTAATTTTTTAAATGTTTGCTAGAATTCTCCAGTGAAACCATCTGGGCTTGAAGATTTCTTTTTGAAAAACTCTAAAATTTCAGATTCAATTTCTTTAATCGCTATAGGACTGTTCAGTTTCTCAGTTTTGTCTTAATTATGTTTTGTAATTTTGAGGTTTGAGGAAATGGTCTCTTTTAAGTTTTTGAATTTATGAGCAAAAAGTTGTTCATAATATTTCTTTATTATCCTATATTAGTGATATCTCCTGTTTCGTTCTTGTTACTGCTAATTTGTATCTTTTCTCTTTTCATCCTTGTCAGTCTTTCTAGAAGTTTATCAATTTTACTGCTTTTATAAAATCTGCTTTTTGTTTCACTGATATTCTCTATCATTTCCCTGTTTGAAATTTCATTGATTTCTGGTTATCTTTATTAATTCCTTCCTTCTGC
>NW_007872601.1:0-583 GCF_000696425.1 Galeopterus variegatus
CACCCATCACAGACCCTGAGGCCTAGAAGGACTGAGTTGACCCAGAGGACAGACCTGGGGCGCAGCTGCCCTTGGGAACCTGCTCCCTGCATCCCAGCCACTCCAGCTGGAGCAGCCCCAAGTGTGGTCCGTGCAGCAGCTCTGGAGAGTAGAGGCCCGAAACCTCGGTGGCATCCATGTTGTGTTAAGTCTGCAGGCCTGCAGGATGTGAGAGCAGTGGAGGTGTGGCAGCCTCCACCCAGATTCCAGAGGATGTATGGAAAAGCCCGGGGGCTCAGGCAGAGACCTGCCTCAGGCACAGAGCCACCACCGAGGTCATCTACTAGAGCAATGCCGACCAGAAAAGTGGGGTTGGAGCCCCCACAGAGAGCCCCCACCAGGGAAATGTCTAGTACAGCCAATGCAGCAGGTCTGCTGCCAGGACCCCAGAACTCCAGGGCCACTGGTAACATGCAACACAGGCCTGGAAAAGCTTCAGGCAGAGCTGTGTGAACAAGGCCGCCTGATCTTTTGGGGCCCAGCTGCCCAATTGTGCCCAGGATGCAGGACTTGGAGTCAAAGATTATTTTGGAGCTTTAAGACA
>NW_007872602.1:0-583 GCF_000696425.1 Galeopterus variegatus
AGTACTATGTTGAATAGAAGTGGTGAGAGTGGACATCCTTGTTCTTGTCCTTAAGGGGAAGGCCTTCAATTTTTCCCCACTCAGAATAATAATGGAGGTGGGCTTGTCATAAAAGACTTTTATTGTGTTAATATATTTTCCTTCTATACCTAATTTGTTGAGTCTTTGTCATGAAGAAATGCTGAATTTTGTCAAGTGCTTTTTCAGCATCTATTGAGATAATCAGATGGTCTTTGTCCCTGAGCTTGTTGATGTGATGTATTACATTTATTGGCTTTCATATGTTGAACCATCCTTGCATCCCTGGGATGGATCCCACTTCATCATAGTGTATAATTTTTTTTAATATGTTGCTGTATTCTAATTGCTAAGATCATGTTGAGGATTTTAGCATCTAGGATCATCAAGGATATTGGCCTGTAATTTTCTTTTTTTTGTTATGTCTTTATCTGGTTTTGGTATCAGAGTTATGTTGGCCTTATAGAATGAGTTTGGGAGAGTGGCATCTGTTTCAATTGCTTGGAACAATTTCATGAGAATTGGTATTAACTCCTCCTTAAAAGTTTGATAAAATTCTGGGGCC
>NW_007872603.1:0-583 GCF_000696425.1 Galeopterus variegatus
AATTTGGCTCCTCAAGTTTACAATTTATGGGCAAGATTTAATTGCTACTGTCTGATGACATAGAACATTTTTCATAAATTATCATGTGTAAACTCAGATGATCCCTCCCTTCTTCACTAATTATTTTCCCACTCAAGCTAAAGAGCAGAAAGGAACGAGGTACAACTGTTATCCAGTTTGCTGCTGTACTCAAAATAACTACCGGTTGAAATGTTTATTTTTATTTGCTTTCCATTCACCTCCTTTAATCGGTTATTATTAGAGTAGTGACTCATTCAGAAGTAATACATTAATCAATGTCCAAATTAATTGTGACTTAAAACTAACATGTTTCTCTTTCATCCTCAGCTTTTTTGGTTGTCAAAACAAAGATACTTTTTAAGGGTAAATGTATAAATTCTCAGTGGAGGGCAGAGTGAAAAGGGTGAAGAGAGGAGATGATTTGAAAATCATAAAAGAGAAAATGGGGTGCATGAAAGAAGACAGACACAAAAAAAATGCATATTAAATTACTTCACTTATATAAAGTTCAAAATCAGGCAAAATTAATCTATGTTTGGAGGCAGGACAGTGGGTACCTTTG
>NW_007872604.1:0-583 GCF_000696425.1 Galeopterus variegatus
CACTGGCTGAGCGAGGTGTGGGCGCAACACCGAGGGTTGCAATCCCGTTGCTGGTCCCGGTTCAGTTTGGGCACGACACTGAGGGTTGCGATCTGTTGCCAGTCACGAAAAAAGACAAAAAGGAAAAAAAAAAAAAAGAGTGAAAAGAAAACCAACAGAGTGGGAGAAAATATTTGCAAAATATACATCTGACAAAGTACTAATATCCAGAATATACAAGGAACTCAAATAACTTTACAGAAAAAAGAAAGTAACACAACTAAAAAATGGGCAAAGGAGCTGAATAGGGAATTCTGAAAGGAAGATATATGAATGGCCAACAGATAGATAAAAAAGTGCTCAACATCACTTTGCATTCAGGAAATACAAATCAAAACCACATTGAGATACCATGTTACTCCAGTTAGGATAGCTAATATCCAAAAGACTGAGTATGATAAATGCTGGCAAGGTTGCAGAGAAAAAGGAACCCTCATACACTGTTGGTGGAGCTGAAAAATGTTGCAGCCTCTATGGAAAATAATTTGGAGGTTCCTCAAACAATTACAGATAGATCTACCATATGACCCAGCTATTCCACTGC
>NW_007872605.1:0-583 GCF_000696425.1 Galeopterus variegatus
AAGTAAGACACAAATTAATGAAGACAGTCATAGTCAGGAATGGCTTAATAAATGAGAAAAACAATAGCTAATTCTGGAAGTTCTAACATTTGAAATAAGTAGAAAAATAAAATAAAAATTTAATAATATATTATTACTATAATCTTGGATTTAAGGAAAAACAAAAAAAATATTGTTAATTAAAACAACATGTGGTTTGTAATTTTGTATTGTATTAATTTGTAAAACTTAAAATTGCATCAACACTAACCTAGACTTAACATGTTAAAGTGAGTTAAGTAGACAAATAAAATCTTATGTAATCCAGGAATTAACACCTCACACACATAAAATTTAAAAGTTTAAATTTATTAAGAAGGATTATTCTTTTGAATATTAACATACCATTAGCACAGAGGTAAAGGAATTGGAATCTGCTAAGAATACCATTTGTTTAAGAAAGATAGGTGGCAGTTTAATTGAAATAGCGTTTCTTGGGTCGGCCTGGTGGCGCACTGCTACAGTGCACTGTTTGGGAGCACTGCGGCGCTCCCGCCGAGGGTTCGGATTCCACATACAGACTGGCCGCTCACTGGCTGAGCGA
>NW_007872606.1:0-583 GCF_000696425.1 Galeopterus variegatus
TCTTGGCTGTGAAGAGTTTGAAAGGTGAGCGCCAAAGACCGGTTCCCAGGCTTTTTTTTTTTGTTTAGGTTATCTCAAGTCAGAACAAACAATACCAGCACTTTTGAAAGATCCTAAATGCTTTCTTAATAACGGCCTTCATCATCTTGTTGGCAAATTCCTAGCAGGTGGCTTGAGTTTTCTCCTCGCCCATTTTGTAAAAAAGTGATTGACCCCAAACTTACATTTTGAATTTACTAACACGGCATGATTTAAATTCTGTCTAAAATGAATCACAGATTCTTCATGAGAGAAAGCAAATGGGAAAGCGAGTGCAGCATTCATTCTCTCCATGTTTAATAGAAGGAATGTAGGGAGAACTGGGGACAGTGAAAGAAGAAACTTATCAGACAGATTGGGTCCAGGAGCCCCAAAGAGAGTTTAGAAGGCTAGCCAGCTCTTCCCGGAGAGACTTGGGTAGCATTTAATTATTCATGATATTCTGTAAAACCATTTGTGGATGCAAGCAACTACCCTTGGTGCAACATACATTTTAAAAAAGAAAAGAACTACCTTACACCCATTGGGATGTAGGATGGCTACT
>NW_007872607.1:0-583 GCF_000696425.1 Galeopterus variegatus
CGGCTGCCTGCCACTTTCCACCATGAGTAGAAGCAGCCTGTGGCCCGTGCCAGATGCAGCCATCCCAGAATCGTAAGCCAAATAAACCTCTGTTCCTTTTAAATTACCCAGTTTCAAGTGTTCTGTTATCGCGACACAAAAAATCCCACAGGGAATGTGTTTTCTCCTTCCCTCTCTCCTTTTCTTTTTTTCTTCATTCTTATTTTTTTAAGAATCTGCCCAGTGCTAAGCACCTCCCCAAATCCTTACCTGATCCTACCATTGTCTGGGTTGGCAGTTGGGAACACAGGTACCCAGAGGGGCAGTAACGGTCCGAGAGCACATTCCTGGGGATGAGACCCAGGCTGTCTGACCTCAGCACCCAAACTCCTAACTGCAGGGCTTGGTGGGGTCCCCGTGGTCAGCAGGAAGAGCAGACTGTGTTTTCCTGGGGGACAGTGTTACTCTCCCATCCCGGGGCCCAACAGAAAGTTCTCATGATGTTTGGGTGCATCGTTGCACGTGAGCTCTAAGCTGACACCACCAGAAGACACGGTCCACTTCCTAAACCTCAGTTCCCAGCCTCAAACAGCAGCTGTCTCCG
>NW_007872608.1:0-583 GCF_000696425.1 Galeopterus variegatus
TTTCTCAATTGTTATTCATCTTTTTTGAGAATGGTACATTTTCAAATAATCACTTCAAGGAGGGTAAATAGGCAATGAATCTTATGGACCCTTTTATTTGATATTTTTTTTATTGTTTTTCCATCCAAACAGATACTTGATTATTATTACAATAATATAAGGACTGGATCTTTTAGTATAATAACAAGCAATTGATCTATCTGAAAATCAGTTATTCATCTACAAATGATAAAACTAATATGCATCCAACTCATCAGATTGTTTTGAAGATTTAATTGTATATCCTTCATAAGGAAGACACATACTCAACTGCAGATTATGATTATATTTCTTTTGTATTATTATCATCTTTATCCAGAAAAGCAACGCTGCTATTTGTTGTCATTATGTATTTTCATTAATATTTTGGTAGAGAGTTTTTCAATTATCCCTCAAAACACTCAAAAGTTTCTGTTTGCTTCAAGTAACTTAAATGAGATAAATATGAATCCATCTCTCCTCCCCTCTGTTTCCTGAATACCACCATATAAATTCTTTTTGTTTTCTCTTTTTTCCAAAAAAAAGTCTTATAAACAAGACATTT
>NW_007872609.1:0-583 GCF_000696425.1 Galeopterus variegatus
ATTGTGCAATCCTTGAAATTATGTCATTTCCTGGAAGGTTATTTATAGACCCTTCTAACCCTACCCTCTTGACCTTTTCTTAAAACTTCTGGTGCAAAGCTTCACATGCTGTTTACCATAATCAACAGTTAATAAAGTAGTTAAAGGACCCTGAATATACAACACGCTATAAAATATTCATGTTCTTTTTATTTATAGACTTAGGAAGAAAAGTCTTTTTCCTCCAGACCTGAAATTGGCAACATCCTGAAAGCCCAACTCCTGAACATTGTATATCTAGGAATGTTTTAATTATATACAATATACAGAAAATATACACATACAAAATATATTTTACACAATATTGTGGGCAAATATGTTGCTGTAACACTAACACATCCCAAATAGATTTGGATAGTTTTAATTTCATTAAATGTCCTCTATACACTAATGTCTTGTGATTAGCATATATACCTCTATTATACAGGAAAAAATAATTTTATCAAATGTGAATAAAATGGTGTTTGTTCTGTGGTGCTTTACTTTGCATGGTTTATTTTCTATAAGGTACAAGTAGATTGTTATAGGTAATAAAATGAAACAC
>NW_007872610.1:0-583 GCF_000696425.1 Galeopterus variegatus
TGTCAATGCTGGACAGATCATCTAGGCAAAGAATCAGCAGAGAAACACAAGTTTGGTCTTATTTCTTTTTTTACACAGTCTCCTGGCACTGCTCAATTTTATTTGACTTCTAAAATAACAATAAACGATTGCGTGCCACTTGTCATACACTAGGCTAAGTACTTTGCATTTGTTTTCTTACAAATAAATTAATGTTTAAAAAACATGTTACTTTTCCAAGTCCTGGAGTTACTAAGTGGGAAAACATAAACACAGGCTCACTTGTCCAGCCTCCATGCTGCTTATCAGAGCAACAATGCTGAAATAATTTGAAACCCAGGATGGGATTTATCTTTTCCTATTAAACTAAATGTTTTTGAATTTGTTTATCCCTAAAAGGAACATTAATTTCTATTAAATGGGACTTTTATAAACCTTCCAATTTCACCATTGTACCCCTTTGTCCAAAAGATACAATCAAGTGATACCGATGTCTTTGTCTTCCATGTTTTCACATGCTATTTTTACCAAATTGTGAGTTATATAACCCTCCTTTTTTGTTGTTATTGTTTTTTTAATATAGTAGCATTAAAATCAGTAACTT
>NW_007872611.1:0-583 GCF_000696425.1 Galeopterus variegatus
TGAAACATCAGTCTGAATGTTTCTGTACAGGTATTTTGGGATGAGATTTTTATTCACATTATTCCTTAAAATAAATCTCTTTATATTTATAAATCTGTATACACATACACACGCACATACTCTGTTGGTTCTTTTTCTCTAGGGAGTTCCTGACTAATATAAATTTTGGTAGCAAGGGTAGAGGGCTGAATCATATTCTGGATGAACTCTGAAGTGAAGATCTCTAATTTATTTAGACCATGTTCCTAGAATTATGTCAGTTTATTCCTTTCCTCAAACTACATTCAATTCTCCATAATGATCAGCTGTATTGGATTCCTGATTTCTAATAGTAATTGCTTTGTTTATTCCTCCACGATATACATTTAATAACCTCCTTCTACTACACCTCCATCATTTTACTTAAGTTAGAAGTACTTTGTTCCTCACTATGAAAATAAGCTAACTAGAATATCCATCTTCATTAATCTCCACAGCAGTCTTTGGTCCACCTCCTTTTAGTGGCTGTGTGTGTGTGTGTGCGTGTGTGTGTGAGTGTGTAAGGGAGCAGATCAATTCTTTCCTATCTGGGGAACTATTATGT
>NW_007872612.1:0-583 GCF_000696425.1 Galeopterus variegatus
TGGAAGCTGGAAGTCCGAGATCAGGGTACCAGCACGGCCGAGTTCTGGGATCTCTTCCAGATCGCAGGTGGCTGCCTTCTTGCATCCTCACATGGCGGGAAGAGGGCTAGAGAGTTCTCTGGGGTCTCATTCAGAAGAGCACTAATCCCTTAGGAATGGGATGAGGGTTCCACCCTCTTGACCTAAATTACCTCCCAAAGGTCCCTCTCCTAACACCATCACATTGGGGGATTTCAACATATGAATTTTGGCAGGACACAAACAGTCTATAATAAAAGTCTATCCTAAATGTTAGGAGTGGTTTTAGGGAATCCCAAATCAGACCTAGGATACATGCCATGTAATTTTTGCTACCTTTCCATGGTAGACATAACTAGCATGAGATATCACTCTTCTCTTTCAAACAAACAAAAGAAAAAAGTAAAAAGTAAAGAAGTTACAAAGAAAGACGGGAAGAAAACCAATATTTATCATCTATGTGTGTCAGACACATTTTACACAAATTATTTTATTTAAACTTTTCAGTAACTCTGTGTTGTGAGGAAATTCTAGATATGCAGAAATCGAGACTTAAGAAGTTAAC
>NW_007872613.1:0-583 GCF_000696425.1 Galeopterus variegatus
TACGGGGGCGACACTGAGGGTTGCGATCCATTGCCGGACACGGAAAAAAGACAAAAAAAAACAAAAACAAAAAAACATGGGAATGCTATATCTCTCTATATCTCTCTGAGATCCTGATCTCAGTTTTCCTTTTTGGATAAATACCCCACAGGTGAATTGCTGGACAGAATGGTAGTTTTATTTTTAATTCTTTGAGGAGCCTCCATAGTGTTTATTCTAGTGGCTGCACCATTTTGCATTCCCACCACCAGTGCACAAGGATACCCCTTTCTCCACATCATCACCAACACTTGCTGTCTTTGTCTTTTTGATAATAGCCATTCTAATAGGCGAGATGTTATATCTCACTGAGGCTTTGATTTGCATTTCTCTGATGATTAGTGATGCTGAGCATTTTTTATATACCTGCAGGCCATTTATACTTTTTTTTTTGGAAGAAATGTCTATTTAGGTCCTTAGCCCATTTTAAAATTGCATTGTTAGTTTTTTTTTGTTATTGAGTTGGAGGAGTTCCTAATATACTTTGGAAATTAACTGCTTATCAGATATATGGCTTGCAAATATTGGAAAACTGGGATGAATA
>NW_007872614.1:0-583 GCF_000696425.1 Galeopterus variegatus
TTTGGTCTGATTTTGCCTTCTTACACACAACATCATCTGTACTCCCTACAAGCTCTTCCTCCCAGTTCAAACTCCTAACTTTAGTAAAACAATCCTTGCAAACTTAGTTATTGACTGTGCTAACCTGACCTAAATGTTAGTCCCCGGTGCCCCCATAACTACCCCTCCTTATTGCTTTTTAGAAACAATCAACTGGGAAAAATTCTCCTGCTTTTTAAAATCTATGTTTGATTGCTCTAAGGGCAGAATAAAAATTCTTCTTGTGTTTTCTCTACTGATTTTTAACCTATATGATGAAAAAGTGTTAGCTTTATTTATAATGTGCTACTAATATTGAATCACTTTACAATCATCAATTCTTATCACCTCCTGCTGGAGGAGACAGTGTAGATTTATATAACCCACAGGCAGATAGGCAATACTTACACATTTGCCTGAGCTATGAGATTTGCTCCGTGGAAAAGTGTTTGTTAATGAAAGGAAAGCGAATTACATTTTATATATCAAAAGTGTCATTGTCGGGCCGGCCCGGTGGCGCACTGGAGAGTGCGCCGCTTGGGAGCGCGGCAGCGCCCCCGCCGAG
>NW_007872615.1:0-583 GCF_000696425.1 Galeopterus variegatus
CTAATGGTGGAGGACGCGGAAACCCCGTCCCTCAGGACGGGATTCTTCCCTTTTCCTGTTGGGCCAGACTGTGACAACAGGGACAATGCTCGTAAGGGCTAATATTCATCACATATTGACTATGCTTCATGAAAAAAGTGTAAAGAATTAGTTTACATGCACTGCCTCACTAATGCTCATGGCAGGCTTCTGAGATAGCTGCCGTGATTAGTCTCCTTAGCAGTAAGGAACCAAGGCAGGCAGGGATGACATAATTTGCTCAAATTCAGGCTGTTTGACTCTAGTGCCTCTCTGCAAAATGAGATCTCTACAGATAAAGGTTGTGTGATTCAATGTTGTTTCTGGGGAATGTACCACAATATTCCCCACATTTGCGATGCATATTGCAGCCTCCCGGATTCTGTCCTCCAGCAGAAGCCTGTTTATGAAACCCTTTGCCTATTTGACTGGCTACAGGTCGTTCTTTCCAGAAGACCCTGCCATGATGGCGGTGTAGATTTTCATCTGGATGATGAGCAGACCATGATGCGACTCTGGGTCCCTCTCTCAGCTGCTTTCACTGTAGGATTCACTAGCCGACATG
>NW_007872616.1:0-583 GCF_000696425.1 Galeopterus variegatus
AGCTGTGTGCAGAGTGCTGTGGGGATGCTCCGAGATGAGAACGAGAGCTGCCAGCGCAGCATGAGGAGAGTCGAGATTCTCCTTGGTCTCTTAAGTGAAGACAGCGAGCACAGTGGTATGGCTCCTCCGCTTTCCCACCCTGCCCAGTGCAGGCCCTTCTTGGGGAGTGCCAGCGTCCCACCCAGTGCTGACAGGTTGCAGCTGTCACAGCGGCGTCTGAGAGCATCTCTGGAGTTTGTTCTAGCATCGGCCTGGCCGAAGGCCAGCGGCTCCCCTTCCTGGTGGCGTGGGTCAGAAAGCATCCCAGAGCCCGAGGCTCTGCTGAACATTCATCTCTTCTGCCTTTCCACAGCCTCTTTCTTGCGGGAATCCAAGAGACGCCTCCACATCCTTCTAAAGAAGCAAGAAGAGAACCACCTCCACAGCCTGAAGGAGTGGGTGGTGAGGGAAGCTTCGAATCAGGATGCCCTCCAGGAGGCGGGCACGTTCAGGTACTGCCATCAAAGAAAGCAGGAGTGTCCCCACACGGCAGCAGCAATGCCACCTGCGTGCGGGAATCCTCCCCTCACTGAGGAAAGGGGGC
>NW_007872617.1:0-583 GCF_000696425.1 Galeopterus variegatus
AAATTGTACACCTGAAATAGAAAATACATAAATATCTCTGACATCTACTATAATACAAGTCAATTAAGGAGGAAAAAGCATAAAAAAGTATAATCTATTCTTTTCTTAACCATATTACAAACCACTAAAAGAACACAACTGTGCTACTAATAATAGAAAAGACAATAATCAGAAAAAACAAGCTTTGAACATATATAAGGAAAAGTTCATCTATCCCCAAATAAGTAATCATTTCCCAAATCCACAGAGAAAAAAAACATAACTATATTAATCAAAGAAGTTTCCTTAGTTTAAGAAGTACAATATTGTAGCAGTTAAGAACACAAATAACAAATGAGGCTTCATTCTTGCTGTAGATTGGATGCCCCCCAGCCTCACTGAGACTTAATCCCCACTGTAACTGTTGAGGGTGGGAAATCCTATTATGGTAATTGAAAGTTGGGACCTTGAAGAGGTGATTGGATTGTAGGACCATGATGTAGTGAATGGATTAAAAATGGTGGTCAGCGGCATGGTTCTGAATGCTTTAAAAGGTGAGCACAGGAGAGTTTTTCTCTCTCTGCTTCCACCATATTGCAATGTG
>NW_007872618.1:0-583 GCF_000696425.1 Galeopterus variegatus
CCGGACTTTCTGGAGGGCAGGACTGTGCACCCCCAGTCCTCAGAGGCAAAGCTGGCCTCCTGGTGCACAAGCTCAGGGACATGTGGTACCATCTTCCGGTCCTGTTGGAACAGACTTGATGGCCCCTCTTGGTTTCATGTTTTTGACCCAAATTCATTCTCACTGGGAGCAAAGCAGCTCCAAAACCATTTCTGTAGTAAAGCTCGTAGCAGAAAACGTCAGTGCTCCACTTATACTCCCCCCAATCCCTTCTTATCATTTTTGTGCCCCCCGGGTTTTGGAGTACTTTTGCATCCAAAGTCAGCACTGTGGCTCCGTTTGGCAGATGGCCCTCGGGCGCTCTGGAGCTGCTCTGCCTGCATGGATGGAGAGCCTGGAACCCCACTTCCACCCAGAGTCCCCTGCAGGATCACGCTGGGCCACGCACTGAGAACATTGGCCTGAGATCCTCCCCTGCCCCTTCCACTCCCTTGCTAGTGTCCTTGCATCACAGCCACACAAATCCTCATCTAGGGCCCTGCTTCGGGGGAGCTCGACCCAAGACAGTTGGTATCAGGAGTGAGGCTAGGAAGCAAAAGTACAC
>NW_007872619.1:0-583 GCF_000696425.1 Galeopterus variegatus
ATATGATTAAATGATTACAATATAAAATAATAAAAACATCAAATCAGTAATTTAATTTCCACCCTTAAAATCTTGAAAAATGAAGAGAAAAGTATATTCAAAGTAAATAGAAGTAAGTAAATAGACAGAAATGAAAAATCAATGGAATTAAAAAAAAATAATAACATTAACAATAGGGAAATTTTTGTCAAAATGGTTCTTTAAAAAAATAATAAAATTAATAAATCTGTTGCTATACTTATTTAAAAAGATGACATGAATGATCAATATTAAGATTGAAAAACAGGAAGTACTTCAAGTGTCTAGGGTCATTATTTATCATATAATAAAAAGAATTAAGGAAAATTATATGCCAATATATTCAGCAACTTTATTGAAAGAAAAAAAATTATTTGAAGGAATAAAATTACCACAACTGATCGAAGAAAAAAGTAAAAATATAAATAGCCTGATATGTAATAAATAAATTATACTTATTATCAAAATTTTTTTTCACAAAGAAAACCTGAGGTCCAGATAACATCAATGGCAAACTCTATTACACATTTTAGGGAGAAATAATACTAATTTTTCCAAATGCTTT
>NW_007872620.1:0-583 GCF_000696425.1 Galeopterus variegatus
GTGCAAGGTGGCTGGAAGACAAGCAAAAGGCTACATACAGCCTTACCAGCTGGTGGTGTCACAGAGAAACTTTGGCTAATCACAGTGACTAGAAATTGAAATTAGATATTCCCCAAAAGAGGGAGCCAAAGGAGGAGAGCCCCAAATCTGCAAACAAACATCTTAAATTCCTTGAGTGACCCTATTAACTAAGCATTTGTGGAGAAGACTCCAAGAAAAGCTCTAAAGGTATTCAGAGACTTCAGCTGGTGTTCACTGCAGGGGAGCCAGAATTTAAATCCCAACAAGCCAGAGAGGTTTGGTCAACATTTCTGGCTTTCCATTGAAACCCCCGAAGGGCCTTAATTAGGCCCAGGATTTGAGACTTCCTAAGACTGGGGAGACAACTGAAACAGACCCTAACAAACCATAAAATCAAGTCTTTGTAAGTTCAAGGTGATAAGTCAGTAATTTAACTACCTGCTAAAACAAAAGTCAACACTCTTTCAGAGGACGATAACAGAATATAGAGACTCTACAATTTATTATACTGTCCAATATATAACAAAGAATTGCTAGACAGGTGGAGAAACAAAGATGTGAA
>NW_007872621.1:0-583 GCF_000696425.1 Galeopterus variegatus
TAGCTTGGTCTCAGATAGTTTATCAGTGAGAGACATCCAACATGCAATATGCTTTTGGAAGATTTTCTCTCATGTGAAAGAAAACAAGACCCTAAACAGCCATACTAATTAGGGTTAGAACAGCACTAGAGAGGACATTAATTCATACACGTGACAGATAAGAAAACATTAGTGTCTCAAGTGATTAAGTGAAATGCCTTTATTGTTCCATTGGCATACACTGCCTATCATCTGAAGGGTAAAAATCACTTGGAAAAGGGAAGCCACAATGAGGTTAAACAAGATTTATTTTCTCCTGATATTAATTTAGTTTCATATTAAGAACAGATATTCCAAGCCATAGCCAACAGATAGGATACAGTGTAATTATTATTCAGGAACTTTCCCTAACCTTTCCCTAGTTCTTACAAAATAACTCTCACTAAGGCATAATTTCCACTGACACAGAGTCTAACATTCCCTGGCCTTTACTTTTTTCACAATGATCAGTTTCAGTTCCACATTAACCTTAAAAATTTATATTTTTACAAATATGAACATTAATGCAAACTCAAACTTATTTCATTTAGAAGTAAAAACACTT
>NW_007872622.1:0-583 GCF_000696425.1 Galeopterus variegatus
GATCAGACTTCTGTCTTGCTCCCTTCCTTTGCGTCTCTTGTCCTACCCACTCCCCCTTCCAAATTCCATAGACCGACTCCCAATTCCCACGGGTCGGGACACCCGTGAACCCCTATGAAGACTGTGGCCCAGGTGTCCTCTGCTCCTGCTCCTGCCTCCTGACCACCTCCTTTGCTCCACATGGCCCTGCGCAGCATGTGGTGCCCTCTTTTCTCAAGAATGAGTCACAAATTCTTCTTTCACTTACCTCTGTAACATTTCAGAACAAAGTGGCATCTTATTGTGGTTTAATTTGAATTTTCCAAATGACTAATGGTGTTGATCATCTTTTTATGTGCTAGTTGGCCATCCAAATAAGTCCTTTTTTAACGTATCTGTTTAACTGTTTTGGCCATTTAAAAAATTGTGTTGCTTTTCTTCTAAGTATTTCCTTAGAAGAGTTTTTGTATATTATGGTCAGGGTCCTTTTTCAGATATAAGTTTTGCAAATATCTCTTAATCTGTATTTTACCTTTTTAATCTTTTAATTTTGTTAATAGAGTTCTTCAATGAGCAAAACTTTCAATTTTAATAACCTCCAATT
>NW_007872623.1:0-583 GCF_000696425.1 Galeopterus variegatus
GGAAAAATCAGCCTTCTGTGTCCACTCTATAACTTTGAACAATTCAGTGCCTGGTACTTTCCAAGCACTACCTTATTTTGCCTTCCAGCAGCACTGTGAGTTGCTCTTTGGGATTCAGTACACGACTTTGCAAAGTTGAAGTCTGGGGCTCAGAGAGGTTAAGTAACTTCCTCAAGGCTACATAGCTTGCAAAGCAAAGTCACTATTAGAATTACTTTCATTATGACCCCAAAGCACAAGTCCACTCAACTACATCATAATGTCTCTTGCATGAAAACACTAGTAAAATTCTCCAGTATGGAAATTCTCACTCCTTATTATCCTCTCTGAAATAATTCAACCCCATATTTGGATTTTATTCATTAATGCTGCATCAAGTATCTACTGTATGCTAGGCATTATTCTAGGCACCAGGGATAAAGCAGCAATTAACAGCTACAACCCCTTCCTTCATGGAGCTCACATTCTAGTGGGGAAAACCAACAATGAAAACATGGAGAGAACTAAAGCAGGTAAGGGACACACCCTGGCTCTTCATATAACATAATGCCTTGAATGTGGTAAGCACTTGATAAACATTTCC
>NW_007872624.1:0-583 GCF_000696425.1 Galeopterus variegatus
TTTAAAGGGACTATGAGGGTACTTCAAAAAGTTGTGAACAAATTGAATTGAAAGATAGTACACACCCTTCCAAGAACTTTTTGAAAACCCCTCGTATTTGTTCTTCTTTGCAGGTGTTATATTATTCCATGCCTCCTCTTCAAACTACTCAGTTCCTTCTTCGTGGAACGATTTCTCCAATGTTCATCCATGGCTAATACATTTCAAATAATTCTCAAATATTGCTAAAATGCTGCATCATTTAAGAAAACTTCAAATATTTATTGCATTGTATTATTTTACAATTATATTTACCAGTCTAGTTTAGTAACCAATCTCTTTAAATTAGCAATTTCTATTTATTCACAACCTAGAAACCTGCTTAACCCTTAGTGGGTATTTGGAAAATAGAGTTTGGCCAATAGTAATTTTTTTTCATTCAACATTCCTGTCTTTAATGGTCTCTGTGTGTGTGTGTGTGTGTGTGTGTGTGTGTGTGTGTGTGTGTGGACTTGACTAGGAAGAAGTATTTCTGAGGTAATTTGGAGACAAATTTTGAAAAGAAGGTTATGTTACTGAAATTTTTTTTACCACCTCTATATTC
>NW_007872625.1:0-583 GCF_000696425.1 Galeopterus variegatus
TTTTTTTTTTTTTTTTTTTTTTTTTTTTTTTGGTGACCGGTAAGGGGATCTCAACCCTTGGCTTGGTGTCATCCGCACCACGCTCAGCCAGTGAGCACACTGGCCACCCCTATATAGGATCTGAACCCACGGCGGGAGCACCACTGCGCTCCCAGCGCTGCACTCTCCCGAGTGAGCCACGGGGTCGGCCCATGTATTCTTTTCTTGAACTGGAATTAACTTCCTATTTTTTGAGGGCTCCATTCCGTTTTTACAAAAATTCAAAATGACAGCAGTCCTGGTTTGCAATCATATTTTCTTCTGTGTTCAAAGCTTCGACTGGAAGTGTGTTCAGGAGTGTTGAAGCAAGCTGTGTAGCATATGTAAAACTTCCCACTTTGGGGTTTCAAGTGCAAGAGCCAGATTCTGCTGCAGCAGAAGATCCCATGGGAAGGCCTCCCAAAGACCTTGTAACATGAAATTCTTCATTTTGTCTTGAAGGAAAGCTGCTTGTAGCATGATCTCCAGTGTATCTTGTAGCATGATCTTCAATGTATATGTGTCTTGTAGATTTAGTTTCAGGCTGAGATAATCCATCATTTTT
>NW_007872626.1:0-583 GCF_000696425.1 Galeopterus variegatus
TACATGACTGCTCCATCTCCTTCTCTATTTCAGCCGATGACACGTCTCTCAGCTTTCCTCCCGACATCCACAAGACGAAGTTGTGGATTAAAGAAAACAAGTGAGAAAAAGAAAGTTGTGCATGTGATCTAACATGGTTAGCCTTGCTGTGAATGTTCTGGTGCTCATCTAAATTTTTCCCTAAACAAGACCCAGGCAGGGATCAAGCTTTGTAGCTGTTTACAGTTCTGTGTGCAAGGTTACCCAGAACATAGCATTCTTAAATCTTCACAAAGGATATTTAGAATGTCGACCAGAGCAGAATTAGAATTGCCTTTCCGAAGGAACGCTGGTAAAACTCAACTTCAGGAAGTATTCCTAACTTGGGTAAAAGCTGCTCTGTGAAATGTTCCTTTCTTTACAAGTCTGCATTTTTGCTCAGTGTACCAGAGAGATTATTCTGTTTTTATTAAACCAAACTTCATTCAACAGTCCTCTGTACCAGAGAGATTATAATCTACGGAGGAAAAAACAAAGTCATCGTGCAGTTAAAAGGAAAAGCATAAAAGGCCCCTTTGGCCATCAAATATGTGAAACGAAACAA
>NW_007872627.1:0-583 GCF_000696425.1 Galeopterus variegatus
TCCTCTAAACCAAACTAATCCTTAGGTATCACATTGTATGCTGATCTTTATTTAGTTGCTGAGATGGATTTGAAAAATGTATTGCGATTAAGGGAACAAACTAAATCCTTTATTTTACTTTAGACATTTTAAATATTTTGGATTAAAAAGAAAAAGCTTATACTAAGTATTTGTTCTTCAAAATAATCTGTAACACTCTTCTATATATTAATAGGGTTTTGAGTGTTCACAAGTATACATATTTGTCAAAATTCAGTGAACTGAACAGTTAAGATTTGTGTATTTCATTGTATGCAGATTTTATATATAGTGGAAGCAGATATTGAACTATAATTAATCAATTGCATGCAGAAGTATTTAGGGAGCATTTTTCTATGTCTGAAAATCACTTTGTAATGCACCCAAAACGGATGGATTAATGAATGAATGGAAGGATGGATAGATGAATAAATATGTGATATAATCTAGGTGGTGGGTACATGGAATTTCACTCTACAATTCTTTCAGCTTTTCTGTATAATTGAATATTTTTATGATATAACTAACTTTCATATTGTTTCTGCTTTTTGCAAAGTTTTTTTTT
>NW_007872629.1:0-583 GCF_000696425.1 Galeopterus variegatus
CCTCATGTGATAGTATTTGGAGATGGGGACTTTGGGAGGTGATTAGGTCGTGGGGGGTTGAACCCTCATGATGGGATTAGTTCCCTTATAAGAAGAGACCAGAGAGAGGTTGCTTCTTCTCTCTCTGCTTTCCACCATGTGAGGTCACAGCAAGACGGCAGCTGTCTGCAAACCAGAAAGAGAGCCCTCACTGGAACCTGACCATGCTGGCACTCTCACCTTGGACTTCCCAGCCTTCTGATGTTTAATCTACCCAGGCTATGATGATTTGTTATGGAAGCCTGAGCTGACGAAGACAGGACTTTCCTATAGGGCAATGGCCACTCAAGAGGTAACTGGGTCGAAACTGCCTTGAAGGGACCCTCCTCAGAGGGCAGTCTTCCAGGTGAGGGTCCCGGTGAGGAATCAGGGGCTGTGCTGCCAGGATGGCTGATGAGAGGGAGGTCTGTACCAGGTCAGCCAGGAAATAGGTGTCTTCTGTGTCAGGAGCCTGGGCCACGTGGAGCACCCCAATGGGATCTCCAATGAGTCTGTGAATGTGTTCCAAGGAAAGCAGTCAGCTTTTGGAAGCTTATAAGACCAG
>NW_007872630.1:0-583 GCF_000696425.1 Galeopterus variegatus
GCATGGATGAGCCTGGAGCACTCTACATTAAGTGAAATAACCAGACAGAGAAAGATAAATATCACATGTTCTCACTTGTACAAGGAGCTAAAAACCTTAATCTCACACTAGTGGAGAGTAGGATACCAGTTACTAGAGGCTGGGAATAACGAGGGGTTGGGAGGGGGAGGTTGCTTAAAAGATACAAAATTACAACTAGATAGTAAGAATCAATTTTAGTGTTCTGTAGCAATGTAAGGTGACTATAGCAAACAACAATTTATTGCATATTTTCAAACAGCTAAAGAGATGTTTTTGAATGTTCCCAACAAAAATAAATGATAAATCCTTGAGATAATGGGTTTTCTAATTACACTTATTTAACTATTACACATTTTATGTATCAAAATATCTCTTTGCCATCCATAAATATGCACAATTATTATGTGTTAATTAAAAACAATAACTAATATATGAACTTTGTAAAAAAATATTATCTACTACTGCAAAAATATAGATCAGCTTTAAAGGGTAGGAAGTAACTTTCACATAATGTTAGGTTTTCATAGAAAGATTCTTTGTGAATGAGACATTTGAATAGAAA
>NW_007872631.1:0-583 GCF_000696425.1 Galeopterus variegatus
CTCCATTTGGAAAGACAAAATCCTCTGTATAACCTTACTTGGTCATTTAAATGCAAAACAGAGTGCTGCTGCCATTATATTTAATCTATTTTTGATTGTAGATGAAAACATTTACTGCCTTTACCGAAAATATTGACTAAGAATTACCACAAGACCTGTCTATGCAATTTAAATATATTTACAAAGCGATGAACTTTAGTAGACTAGAAAGTGGTTTTCAAATTTCCAAGTGTCTAAAAAAGTGGACGTAATTTCTCAAGCTTTATATCTAGTTCTTTGGCCATCCTAATGTACATGACATAAATAACTGGAAAATAAAACAAAGTAATCCTCATTGCCATCATTATCATAGACAAATACCATGTACCTGCCACATTTCAGGGACTGTACAATTGCTTTACATCTATTATTGCTTATCTTAGCAGCAACTTCACTAGATAGGTGCTGTTATCTACATTATAGAGAAGGAAAACAAGAAATTTTTGGTCAATATGAAAACAGAATTCAGAAAGAAATTTTCATTGTTTATGACCCTAATAATAAAACATTATCCAAATTCTTGCCTGCATAGTATTATATTGAA
>NW_007872632.1:0-583 GCF_000696425.1 Galeopterus variegatus
CACAGTATAAATATATTGGATTCAGTCATTCAATAAGCTTTTGGAAGCAATATTTACACTCTCCTTTTTCATTTATTCTAAACTAAATTTGCTAAAAACTGTTAGTAGAATAACACATTTAAAAAAATGGATTACAGTCATGCAATGGATTATAGTCAAAATGTACAAAAGCCTATAAATGTATGAAGCACAAAACAGTCATAAATAATGATCTTACCCAAGTGTAAGAGCTCCTATCTCGACTGGTTGGATCTGGCATGTACAAAGTATAAACAATATTGGATTTTGCCCATTAGGACTCTGAAGTTTAATATATGGACTCAACAGGTTGACAATGTATGTTCCCATATCCCTAACAGTTGTTAGAGACTCAGAGGGCAACAATCAGTCTGCACAATTTCCTCAGGGACACACACACATGCTGACAGTAGGAATAAATGCATTGGGAAGCCATCTTACCCTCCAACCTTAACTCTAGTGGCCTCTGTTTTCTTACCGTCTTCATTAATCTTATCACTGCCGTCCCCAGCTTTTAAGGAAAATTTATTTTATATTTTCTGAGAGTGCAATGGTATCTATTTTG
>NW_007872633.1:0-583 GCF_000696425.1 Galeopterus variegatus
AAAAATTCAACCATGAATTTTATGTCTGGGAACACCACCCTTCAGGAATAAAAGGAAAATATAGACATTCTCAGATGAAAGAAAACAAAACAAATTTTTCCTTTGCAGACCTACCCTTAAAGACTGGCTAATATAATTTGTTACATAGAAAAGAATGGATAAAGGAAGGAATTTTGACGCATCAGGAAAGAAGGAGCAATGAGAATAACAGAAATATGGGCACGTGCAATAGACTCTCTTCCTCACACCTTTTATAAATCATGTTTGATGATTGAAACAAAAATGTTAACACCATCTGATATTCAAGCTAATGAAATTTTTAAAAAGAGTAAGTAAAGAGACCTGGGTGGAAGTGGGACTCCATATGTAACACAAAGTAGTAAATGTTGATGCTAGTAGACTGTGATAAGTCACATATTTTTATTGTAGTACCCAGAGCAAACACTAAAATAAAACTTTAAAGACATATATCCAAAAACGCAATAACAGTATAAATAAATCGAGATGGAATCCAAAAAATTGTTCAAATAACCAGAAAGAGGCAAGAAAATAAAGAAAAGAACAGGAACCAGAAGAAAAAAAA
>NW_007872634.1:0-583 GCF_000696425.1 Galeopterus variegatus
TTTAATGCATTTTGAGTTGATTTTTGTGTACGGTGAGAAATAGGGGTCTAGTTTCAATCTTGTTCATGTGGATGTCCAGTTATCCTGGCACCATTCATTGAAGAGGCTGTCCTTTCCCCACTGTATATCTGTTGCATCTTTGCAGAAAATCAGTTGGCTGTAGATGTATGGATTTATTTCTGGGCTCTCTATTCTGTTGCTTGGTCAATTTGTCTCTTTTTATGCCACGATCATGCTCTTTAGGTCAATACAGCTTTATAATATATTTCGAAGTCAGATAGAGTGATGATGCCAACTTCGTACTTTTTGTTTATGATTGCTTTTGTTGTATCGGGTCTTTTGAGGTTCCATACAAATGTAAAAATCATGTTTTCTATTTTTATGTAAAACATCATTGGTATTGGGATTACAATGAATCTGTAGATTGCTTTGGGTTATATAAACATTGTGATGATATTCATTCTTCCAACCCATGAACAGGGATATTTTAGCATCTGTTTGTGTTTTCTTCAATTTCTTTCACTAATATTTCATAGTTTTTGTTGTAGAAGTCTTTCATCTCTTTGGTTAAATGTACTACTAG
>NW_007872635.1:0-583 GCF_000696425.1 Galeopterus variegatus
CCAGACCCCAGTAGATGCCAAAATCCATGGATGCTCGAGTCCCTGATATAAAATGATGTAGTATTTGCACCTAACCTATGCATATCCTCCCTATACTTTAAATCATCTCTAGATTACTTATAATACCTAATATAAGGGAAATTCTATGTAAATAGTTGTTAAACTATATATTTGAGAGAATAATGACAAAGAAAAAAGTCTGTACATGTTCAATACAGACACATTTTTTTTTCTTTGAATATTTTCTATCCCAGGATGGCTGGATCCGCAGATGCGGAACTCACAGATTCAAAGGGTGAACTGTATATTGTGTCAAACTTAATACACAAAGACAATGCTACTGATGTCCCCTGCCCTCCCATTGGAAGGAGCTATGTTCTGAGTGACAGCTTGATCTGCCATTCTCACTTACTTCCCCCGCCCTGCAACAAGGCCCAGTGTGATAGTTGGAATTCGGAGGGTAGTTAAGGAGTTTAATGAAGTGGTGAAGTTAAACAGAAGTGACAAGATTAACCAGACCAAAAAAAAAAAAAAAAAAACAGCAGAAGGCCAATACCTCTAGGTCTGAAGGACAAGGGGAGGG
>NW_007872636.1:0-583 GCF_000696425.1 Galeopterus variegatus
AGCAGAAATAAATGAAATAAAAACCCAAAAATCAATACAAAAATCAATGAAACAAAGGTTGTTTTTTTTAAAAGATGAATAAAATTGACAAACCTTAAGCAATGCTAACTAAGAAAAGAAGAGAGAAGACCCAAGTAATAAAAATTAGAAACAAAAACAGTTATATTACAGCTGAAACCTCAGAAATACAAGGAATCATTAGAGACTAGTATAAACAATTATATGCCAACAAGTTTGAAAATCTGGAGGAAGTGAATAAATTTCTGGACAAATATAAACTACCAAAACTGAGGAAAGAAGATACAGAAAATCTGAATAGACCAATAGCAATAAAAGAGATTGCAGCTGTTATCAGAAGGCTTCCAACAAAGAAAAGACCAGGACCGGACAGGTTCACTGCAGTTCTACCAAACCTTCAAAGACAAATTGATACCAATTCTCTACAAACTATTCCAAAAGATAGAAACAGAGGCCATTCCCACAAACTCATTCTATGAGGCAAACATCACCCTGATACCAAAACCAGACAATGATAAATCAAAATTAGAAAACTACAGGCCAATATCATTGATGAATATAGATG
>NW_007872637.1:0-582 GCF_000696425.1 Galeopterus variegatus
TTTTTAAACAAGGAAATAGCCCCAAAATCCATCAAAAATAGGTTAAATTCAAAATACTGCCCAACAGGTATGGATGGACACCAACAAACTGGAACGTTCACTGGCTATAAACCACCTACATTTGGCCATACTGGCAGGTTCCCACTGAATATCCCATGAAAGGGAATACCAGGTGGACGAGATGAAGCAGGCATACGCACTGTTTTGGAAAGCTCTCCAAAACGTACTAATGGAAGTGTAAGGTGCACAGCCATATGAATAACATGGATCCTATTTTTGCACATGTTTTTAAAGCATGTAACTGTGCAAGCACGTATCTCAAGAACATTTCCTGGAAGGAATCATGAGAAACGGCTGGCAAGTGGCCGCCTTGGGTGAGAGAGACTGGTGTAAAGAGAGGGGGTAGGAGGCAATATTTGTTTGTTTCCATTCTATACCCTTTAGAGCTTTTTAATTTATTTAAGCAACAAACAACAATTGAGCATGCACTTTCAGGCACTGGGCTAGATGCTGGGGAAATAATAGAGGTGAGTTCTCATAGCATGGGCTCCACAGCTAGGCTGCCTGGGCTTGAACCCCCAC
>NW_007872638.1:0-582 GCF_000696425.1 Galeopterus variegatus
ACATTCACCTAATACATTTTAAAAAGAATTTCCATGAACCAGATATTGCCCCAGGTACAGATTAAGTTAGGGAATTCTGGCCTTTGTCTCCTCAAAGTCACAATCTAACAATCAAGCAAAAAAGATATGTAATAATACACAGTGGAAAGATTATATAATATTTTATAGCTATGAACAAAGTGCAATGGGAACTCAGAGGAAGGTTCCAGCAATACTACCCAGAGGATAAATTTAATAATTGATTGTCCAAGGATGTAAAATTATAAATCAGTACTTTTTATAAATAACTTCTTTTCAAAGAAATAGCTAGTCCAAATTTTATAATATCTTTATAGTAATTTATGATTTTTACATAATATTTCCTAGTGCTTAACTTAATTACAGGGATAGAATTGATTCTCCTGGTTTCATAAAACATAGAACAATGTTATTATTAGGGAAAATTGTCAAAGTCTGCAGCATTTTGACTTTTGGCAATGTTTTCATTTTGTATATTTATTCTTATTAAGGATCATAACTTTTATTATGGTTTTCTAACTATTTAAATATAAGTTGAATAAATTTATTACACTTTTATACAGG
>NW_007872639.1:0-582 GCF_000696425.1 Galeopterus variegatus
ACTAGAGGAATCAAAGGGGAGAGGGGAATTTCATTGTGAAAGACGACCCACCAGCAATGATTTTAATTGCTGCTCTGTAATAACCCTCCCATGCCTTGTTCCCATGATATTTATTTTTTTGTGGTTGTAGATATGATTTTAATTTTATTTATTTTTATTGAAGCATAATTGATTATACACATTTTTGGAAAAATTAGTTTATTTTTTATTTATTCTTTTGGTGGCTGGCCAGTAAGGAGATCCAAACCCTTGACCTTGGTGTTATTAGCACCACACTCTACGGAGAAGCTAACTGGCCAGCCCTTCCCATGATATTTTAAAGTACACATCTCTTTTACTACAGTTCAAAAAAATCTGAAGATACAAATTAGTATAGGCTAGGCAAATTAGAAGTACAAGGTCCCAGACATAGCAAGAAAGAACATGGGTCTGAGAATCAAAAAGCTTGGTTCTAGGTTCAGCTTGATTCTTAATTAGCTGTATGATCTTCAGCAAGTTACTTAACCTCTCTGGGCCTCAAATTCTTTTTTTTTTTTTTTTTCCTTTTTGTCTTTTTTCGTGTCCGGCAACGGATTGCAACCC
>NW_007872640.1:0-582 GCF_000696425.1 Galeopterus variegatus
CTCTGGCTCCAGATTCTGAACTAATCACTCAACAGGAATCATTGTTCTATGCACAAACCCACGCCACCCAGTAGGTCTCCACATTCTCTGTTAAATTAGTCAGAGATGAAGAATGCAGACTCCCTTCACTCTATAACACGAGGTTCCACGCAATCAGCACCCTCAAAACGACTGACATATCACTACTAGTGATGAATTCATTCAGGTTAATCATTTCTGACTCCTCATTATTACATTTAAAATAAAATTACCAGATACATAATAATTATACATATTTATGGGGTACAGTGTGATGTTTCAATGCATGCACGCCTCCAATGTATAATAGTCAAATCAGGGTAATTAGTATACCCATCAACTTAGATATTGTCATTCCTTGGTGAGAATATCCCAAATCCTCTCTTCGTGCTATTTTGCAATGTACAATACATTTTAAAATCAGAACTGGCCCAGCTGGGAGAGCATTTTAACTATGCACTTCCTATGCATGAGTTTGTCAGAAGTCACACCCCATCCCTCCCTGCCCCAAAGGAGGAAAATGCTGGGTTGCATTGGCACCAGAAGCTAATGAGGTAAAACAAG
>NW_007872641.1:0-582 GCF_000696425.1 Galeopterus variegatus
TCAACAAAGACCCTGTTTCCAAATAAGGTCATATTCTGAAGTTCTGGTGGAAATGACTTTTGGGGGGGACAGTATTCAGCCCAGTACATTGGTAGATAAAAGGCAGTTTCATTATGTTTATTCCATTCCACGAGCCAAAATGTTAAATGGATCCCTTTGTGTTACCCTTTCAGCCAGACCTTTATGAAAAATATACTACTGTGGTTTATTCAGGTAAAATAAGTAAACTTATAAAGGTTGGTGCCTTTATAAGTCTTTAAAGAGTACAAAAATTGGTTGCTGAGTTTTTTGAGTGCCATTGATGGATGCTGCAGTGTGGGGGGTGGGAGGGGAGAGGGCAGATGAGTGGTTTAAGTTACAACTCCTGCTCTCCAGAATCTTTGAGTCCAGATTTGGTGACAAGACTTTTATCCTGAAGGTGTGACATTATGGATAAAATAGCCTGGCCTAGGTTGGCAACCATGGGTAAGTCATAATCTTCCTGAATCTCAGTTTCTTTACTGGAAAGCAAGGATAGTAGTAGCATTCACACCATAAAGTTGTTGGGAGAATTAAATGAGAGATTGCAGCCCTCCACCCAGA
>NW_007872642.1:0-582 GCF_000696425.1 Galeopterus variegatus
GCAGTACAAAGTGAAACTCCCAAACTCAACTGCTATGGGCAAAGTCCAAAGAGAAACTGAGCAGCTGCCAGCAGAGTAAACATAGTCCATTTTTAGACAGAGCCCTGCCAGGCAGCTGTGCTTCACAAACTGCAGAACACAAAATAGCAGCCAACTAAAAAGATACATTGGTGCACACGCCCACTAATTCCACCCACACACAACTTGTTTACAGGAAATGTCCAGGGAGCCTGACTAAATTGTCCTATTTTCCCCACATAGTGCAAGCTATAAAATTCTTCAGATGAGTAAGTGTAACCCTCAGATTTTATATACAGCAAAATTGGCATTTAAATAAAAGGGCTAAAAGCAGTTTTAAATACGCAACAAAAATCTGGGAATGTTGTTTCCAACAATTCTTTCAAATATATTACCAGAGAACAAACTTCGGTCAGCTATGTAAAGACTAAGAAATTAGGACAAAAGGCTTGGAACTAAATATTAAATATATTATTTTAAGTTTAATATTAGGTTTATTAAATTATATTAAACTATAAACTGAAGACTGAAACTAATGTGAGGATTCACATGGCAGAGCCGTAT
>NW_007872643.1:0-582 GCF_000696425.1 Galeopterus variegatus
TTTACTGAGCACCTACTATAGACCAGGCAACAGAATCAAAAGACAGAACATGACTCCCACATGCTCCCAAGGAGCTCAAAGTGCCTAATTGTGCTGAAGATGAACAAAATACTATGGGAACACAGAGGGGGAAGCAATGACTTCTGATGCATGCCTGAGAAAGGTGTCTCAGAGGAGGTGCTAAGCCTTGAAGGGTAAGGATTGCATCCGGCAGGGATAGCAAAGAAGGGCAGGCAACATCAGGCAGAAGGAACAGCCTAAACATAAATGTGCACAGTGAGTTTAGAGAAGGGGAAATGGTACAGGCTACAGGTACAAAGCAGGAGTGCAGTGCAACCAGCGAGAGCCTGGACAGCCAAGCTGAGACTTGGGCTTTATTCTGAAGACAGTGGCCTCTCACAATGGTCTTTAAACAGGAGTGTGACTGCCCAGGCTCCCTGGCCCCTTTCAGTTTGAATGGTCCAGGGTTACAGAAAAACAGTGTAGCAGAATAATCAAGAGCAAGTACTCTGGAGCTAGACTTCCCAGTTTCCGATCCTAGCCACCCACTAGCTGTGTGACCTTGGGCAAGCTTATTAATTT
>NW_007872644.1:0-582 GCF_000696425.1 Galeopterus variegatus
GGGTGGATTGGCTGTCCTTGCGGTGGCCCAATGTTCTCCTGGTGGGCCTATCTCCCCCCCCGTCCTCCCCAAAACACTTTCCATGTGATGGGCCCTGCGTTGGTCTCTTGCGTTGACTCACCAGCCTCTGAATGGCTCCCCTTTTTCAGCTGTTCTGGCTCCTCGCTCCTGCGTTTGTCCACGGGAACCCTATTAGTGGTCTTGCTGTCCTGGGGGCCACCAAAGTTCTCTTCTCCCCTTCCATCTCCAAGTAACTCTATCTTAAGGGCACAGCTGTAGCTTCTGCCGGCTCCTGCTCCATGTGCTCCAGCATTAAAGAGGCTGTAGCCCGAAACGCTGAGAGCAATTTTTTCTTTCATCGTGGTTTCTCCTGCCTTTATGAATTCTGTAGGTCTCGCCTCCTCTTCACGTGAGCTCCAGCGGCCCCAGCGGCCCCAGCTAGGCTGGTGTTACATTTTTATAGTTGTAAGTGGTTGATTTGTGGGAGAGAATGACACCAGGGACCATCTATCCCACTATCTTGACCGGAACTCCTCAATGGTGTATTTCTATATCTTTGTTAGAAAGGGATTTTTTTTTTTT
>NW_007872646.1:0-582 GCF_000696425.1 Galeopterus variegatus
CTGTAAGACTAGGTACTTTTACAAACTTGTTCTCATTGCATATTTGCCTCCACACATCAGTAATCATCAATGCATAGTATTGACAGATCATTCTTTTTTTAAAAAAATTAAACTTTAAATCAAATTCTTATTAGATCTTTATTATTATTCCTGATTCTAGGGCATGATGCTAAGTTTTCAGCAATTTAAGGTAATTAGATAGTACTCAAAAATATAGCCCATTGAACAACTGTTGACAGAATCTGATTTCCTTTAACATTTTTCTTCGGCATGTTATGCTATAATCTAGCATAATTTTAAAAATTTGGATCGATTTTAATGGTATTAGACTTACTATAATACCCATCTTAGTTTTCTGGTAATACATCAACCAAACTTAGAAAGGTAATTCATGTTTCAATATTTTATTTTCAATTGATGTGTGTAAACCATGTGATTTAAGAACACAGTGATGCAGTTGAAAGAACTGTGTATATGAGATCAGTAAATATGAGTTTTAGTACAAGTTGATACAGCTAATAATCCACAGATCCAAGATCCAAGCCCATGTCCTGTCTCCAAAGCCTATGTTTTTAATCCACT
>NW_007872647.1:0-582 GCF_000696425.1 Galeopterus variegatus
ATCAAAGCTTTAAACAGTGGATACCTAAAGAGACGTATAAGGAAATGTAGCAAGTGTTTTTCGTTTGATTAAGCAAAGTATTTGTGAGTTTTTAATGAAGTAATTAAGGCTAAAGAAGGTTATAAGGGTGGGGCCCTACTCCAATGGGACTGGTGTTCTTTCAAGAAGAAGAGATTCCAGAGATTGTGCTTTCTCTCTCTGTGCTCACAAAGAGATGTTATAACCCCAAAATTTATATGCTGAAGCCCTAACCTACAATGTTATTGTATTTAGAGATGGGAACTTTGGGAGGTACATAGGGTTAGATAAGGTCATAAGGTTGGGGCCCTCATTGTAGGATTAGTACCCTTTAAGAAAAAACACCAGAGGTCTTGCTCTCTCCCTTCATGCACATAACCCAAGCAAAGGCCATGTGGGAACACATCAAAAAGGAGGCTGTCTGCAAGCCAGGACGAAAGCCCTCCCCAGAACTCAACTAAGCTGGAACATTGCTGTCAGATTTCCAGCCTCTAGATCTGTGCGAAAATAAATTTCTGTTAATTAAGTCACACAGTCTATTGTATTTTGTTATGGCAGCCTAAT
>NW_007872648.1:0-582 GCF_000696425.1 Galeopterus variegatus
CATTGGGTACTACCATGTGTCAGGCCCTGTGCTGGTTTCTGGGGATGCAGAGCTGAGAGGTCATGGCTTAGTGTGGTAAAGGAGATGGGCAGGAGAGTGACTACAGGACAGTTCTGTGACAGAGGGGAACACAGAGTGTGGAGAAAATGAACATCTAACCCATCCTCATCAGCAAGGAAGCACCGTCCTTTGGCCAAGTCAAGAAGGATGAGAAGGAAGCAAAGGGCCTTGCAGGCAGCAAGAGCAGCGTGTCAAAGTCCAGAGCATTAGGACAGCTACTACTCTCCTTTGGACGTGTCTGGGCCTTGGGGTGCAAGGTGGGGAGTAAGAGGCAGTGAGGCTGGAGAGGGATATGGGAACCAGCTAAGGACTGTGGGTCCACAGCCACACCAGTGAAGCCCGGAGAGCACCATGGCCACAGCAGGGAAGACAGGTTGGCTGGGGCCAACTGGAGACAAGCAAGTGCCCCACAATCAAATGTCACACCACGTCACCAAGTAACGCCCACCCGGCCCTTCTCACCCTTCTCACCTCTGGAAGGATGTGTTCCCGGTGAGGCTGGTTCCGTAGGTGTCAAAGGAC
>NW_007872649.1:0-582 GCF_000696425.1 Galeopterus variegatus
CATACCCAACACGTAATTTGTTTTTAGCCCGATGTTTTACTACTGCACAACAATCTACACTCGCTATATTTTAATTTAGGCATCGAAATTTCCTTTGAGAGAGAAGTGTTATGGTTTCTAATAGGCCACGTCCTACAAGCCCTGGCAGCGCTAGAGCAATGTTCAAATATGTGGAGAATCACCGCCTGTGCGTGGCCACCACTGATGTCACGAACATGAGCCAGAAGAGCCTTGGAGATCCCAGACACTCATTTCATGTATGGATCACACATGAATGACATAATACAGAGGGTTGCTGTGTTCTTAAAGTGTCAAAAATAACTCGAAATGTATTAATATATTTCTCTAGCCATCACCAACCCCCCCCCACTACTAATAGGGAAAGCATCACAGCGCCCATTTTTCTTTGCCATATGGTTCCTAAGCCACCTAATGGAGTTGAATCCTCATTTTATTGTAGCGTATGTAAGAAACTGTTAATGTTAACAGAAAAGAAAATATCACACAAAAATACAAGGCTAGGGCCGGCCCGGTGGCGCACTGGATAGTGCGCCACTTGGGAAGCGCAGTGGCGCTCCCGCC
>NW_007872650.1:0-582 GCF_000696425.1 Galeopterus variegatus
ATTGTTACAAATTGTACTTATTCTTTATGCCCCTTGTCCAATCTCTCCCTATCCCCCTCCTCCTCCCCCCTCCCACCTCTGATAACCCTAGATTTCTTCTCTCCTTCTGAAAGAGCAATGGTTACTCTGTTGATGTGTTGCCTAGATGATCTGTCCAATGCTGATAGGTGTGTTCAGGTCCCCCAGTATTATCATAGAGCAGATGCTTCTTCTGTCACTCTGGAATGGGCTTTGTGGAGAGAGACATCCTCTTCTTTTCTTTGGTCTCTGCTGGTGACTCTCCTTGTGTCGATGCACTCCAGTGGCTGGCAGGTCATCTGCATGGTGGTTGTGGTGTCTAGCAGCTTTTGCAGCAGCTTTTGTGGCAGCTGTGGTTATTGTGGTGGCTGTGCTGGGCCACCCACATGGAGGTGATGTTTTTGGCATGCTCCTTGGTGCTGGTCGTGTGCCTGGGTGTCGGAGGGAATGTCCAGTTCCCAGATCCATTCCCCGGTCCCAGGTGGGGCCCCAAGGCACTGGTCGTGTGCCTGGGCCGGAACTAATTTTTTGTCCTTTGCTTGCTTCTAAAATGGGGGAACTTCC
>NW_007872651.1:0-582 GCF_000696425.1 Galeopterus variegatus
ACCAGAGTCAATAAATATATATTCTTTCAAGGACCTATTATTTACCAGTTACTAGGCTAGGCACTGTGGATACAAAGATGGAATAGATAAGGTTACTGCACTTAAAGAGCTTCCTGAAACAGATTGTTTTAATATATTGTGCTAAGTGGTAGATATATGTGGAAGGTGCTTTAGAAAGTTCAGAGAAATGAAACGCTATTCTACTAGACAAATGGAATATGTGCTTGGAGGGGTTAATGCTGGAGCCAAGACTAAACAAGTGGGATTTAGCCAGGCAAAGATGGTAGGAGACAGAGAGGATGAAACAGAGGAAAGTGTTCAGAAGACATTTAGGCAAAGTAGACAGTGTCAAATCAATATCATACTTAATGGAAGGTAAGCGAATTAAGATCAGGGAATATTTTAGAAAGGGGTTTGCATGACAAAATCCTCATTCCAAGAGTTAGAACCAATCTAAATGTCCTTCATGGACAATTGGATTAAAAACGTGGTATTTATACACAATAGAATACTACTCAGCTGTGAAAAAGAATGAAGTTCTACCATTTGCAGCAACATGGATGAGCTTGGAGAAAATTATGT
>NW_007872652.1:0-582 GCF_000696425.1 Galeopterus variegatus
TAAATCATTTAAAGATGATCAAAGAACCAAAAAAAAAAAAAAGGCTGGCTGGTTAGCTCACTTGAGATAGCATGGTGCTAGTAATGCCAGGGTCACATTGGTACACATCCCAGTACCAACCTGTTGCCTTGCCTCCCAAGGATTTGTCACCCCTTTCCCCCTGGGTGATGGTGCTGTCAAAGATTACTCAAAGCCCATCTCTTTTGAGCAGTGAGAAGCCTCAGAAAGGGGTTAATCTCCCATAGCCCTTAACATCAAGGTGTTGCTTCCATTTGGGAAATCAACCCCGAATTGGGGTTCTCTTCCTGCATTTATTCTCCAGACCAGCAAGTTACAGGAAGAGACATCAGTGGGGTTTTGCTAAGCACAGTTTAACAAGTTTTAACAATAGAAGCTTGTAACATGCAATTAAGTGATCCACTAATAAAATCTTTATCTAGCAAACATTCCTTCTCCCTCCAGCAGCTTTTTAGTAATTCTACATAATAATTAGTAACTTGTCTGTCTTTGAGCCAGCAACCTTGCTGTGTTACAATTCTTATCTTACAACAGAGACTCAATAGCCTGGGGAAAATATCCTGT
>NW_007872653.1:0-582 GCF_000696425.1 Galeopterus variegatus
AGGTGAGGGAAGTTAGCCAAATGGACATCTGGAAAAGAACACTCCAGGCAAGCAAAGGGCCTGAGGCTGGAGCGTGCCTACAGCATGTGCGTCCCAGCGTCTGCAGCCAGTGTCGTGACACCATCAGCCATACCCTGCACTCAACACTTGCACATAAACACTCACATAGGGATCTTTCAAATATAGGCAGAAATGCACCATCTGTGGCTCTAGACCACACGTGGGTCTTGTCCAATTCGAAATGTGCCATATCGGTACACACTGGACTTCAAAGACAGTGAGGGAAAAATGTAAACTACCTTACTAATAATCTACCCAGTAAGTGATTATGGCTTTAAATAGTGGGTTAGATAAAACATACTTTTCACATTAACATTTACTTTTTTTTAACTTGGCTACCAGATCATTGGAAGTTACAAACATAATACTGGCTCCCAACGTGAGCCTCCCTCCCACTGGACAGCTGCTCCTGCACCTGCTCCTTGATACTAGACATACTGGGTGCACCTGCCACATAGCTTAATACAGTGTTCCTCATCAATCACTAATGAATATTCCATTTCAGGTTCCATCACTCAGGTG
>NW_007872654.1:0-582 GCF_000696425.1 Galeopterus variegatus
AAAATAAAATAAAAAATAAAAAATAAATTAAAAAAATAAAAAAAGACAGATTACAGCTACCTAGCCGAGGTGGGGGGTGGCGAGGACAGCATCTGTCACAGGCTCCTGCGGGGCGGGCTCGAGCCCACGTGACGTAAGCGAAACGTCACAAAGGGCCCTGGTTACCAGGGTGCGCGTGGGGGACGCCTGAGTCCGGTGGGCGCCAGTGCTTCTCGGCGGCCCGCAGGGCCAGCTGTGCCGTGGTCTGCTGCTGTCGCCGGGGCCGGTTAGCGTTCCCGCCAGAACGCACAGCTGTCTCAGCTGCTGGTTGTGGCCCGGCCAGGCCGTGGTTAGTGTGGCCACAGCCAGAGCAACCTCGCCGCCATGGAGGTGCCCAGGGCTGCCCCTCAGCCATACTTGGGGCTGGTCCTGGGAAAGCTGTGCAGGACTTTGGCAGCAGCGCCTGATGATCTGAGACCGGGCCCTGCTTTTCCCTGGGAATTGGTGGTATGTGCGGCTTTTACTGGGTTTTTTCTTCTATGGTTTTTGTGGAGAAGTGTTCAATCGGTTAGAAGCCGGCTTTATGTAGGCAGAGAGAAAAAG
>NW_007872655.1:0-582 GCF_000696425.1 Galeopterus variegatus
GTCTGTAGTATTCTTTTCTTGTAGTATCTTTGCCTGATTTTGTTATCAGAGTAATGTTGTCTCATAAAATGAGTATAGAAGTGTTACTTCATCTTCAAATTTTTGAAAGTCTGAGGAGGAATATTGTTAATTCTTCTTCAAAAACTTGATAGAATTTACTAGTGAAGCCATTGGGTCCTGAGTTTTCTTTGTTGAGAGGTTTTTTGGTTAGCGATTCATTATACTTACTAGTTATATATATGTTTAGATTTTCTATTTCTTTATTATTCAGTCTTGGTAGCCTGTGTCTTTCTAGGAATTTGTGCATTTCATTTAGGTTATCCAATTTGTTGACATACATTTGTTCATAGTACTATCTTATAATTCTTAGTATTTCTATAGTTTTGGTTGTAATGTCCTCTTTCATTTCTGGTTTTAGTTATTTGAATCTTCTCTCTTCTTAGTCAATTTAGCTAAAGATTTTTTAATTTTGTTATATTTTCAAAGTAAAACTTGTGGTTTTGTTGATTTTCTCTGTTCTCTATTTTGTTTATCTTTTCTCTAATATTTACTTCCTTCTGTTAGTTTAGTTTGTTCTTCTAG
>NW_007872656.1:0-582 GCF_000696425.1 Galeopterus variegatus
GGGTGAGTGTTGGATTTAGGGGTACTTAATAGACTGCCTAGATCTCCTCAGAGTGGTGAACCAAAAGAAAGACAATAAATAAGATAGGTACAGGTCAGAACTCACCTTTTTTCCCCCCAGATAGACCTAATATTAGAGAATGTGCTTTATATTTGTGTCCAAGAAGTCTTCCCAATATTGAGCCCCAGAATTGAACCCACCTTATGGTGCTGACCACTACACATCTACTCCTATGTGAGTCTGCCCCAGAAATATATAGCATTGAGAGACAGAGAGAACATGCTTCCTGGAGGCAGGTAGCTCCTAAGGAGAGAGCCAGGGGCTGGCCTAAGCACAAGCAGGTTCTCCTGCCAAACTCATCAGTCAGATGAAGGGACGAGAGAGGTTCACAGCAAAATGTAACTGGAGCCGCCTTCCCATGGAAGGAAATACCAGGAGTAAGGAGAAATTATTTTCCCTTAACAGTAAGAACATATAGACAGTGTAAATTAGACTACCAAGAAGTTTAGCTGAAAAAGGAAAATGAAAATAGGACAAACCAGTTTTCTTCATTCCTAGTCATCCAGCTTTTCCCCTTGCTGT
>NW_007872657.1:0-582 GCF_000696425.1 Galeopterus variegatus
ATGACAATGCAGCTCTTTTGAATATGCAAATACTGTATCCTCAGGAGGACCACCTTTTTTTTTTTAATCTAATTAGCTTGGTTTCAATGAATAGAAAAAGGTGATATCTACAGCACTCTGGGGGATGCATACATGAAGTCTTTCTGAGTTCCATCAAATGACTGAAAGGGGCACAGCATAAGCATTGGTTCTTGTGTGAGGGCTGGTCTGATGGTTTTTTTAAAAAATATTTGTATCCCTGGTCCTGTCACCTAATAGGCACCTATTAGATATTTGTTGAAATGAAACGAAAAGTTCCCAGGGCTTTACCTAAGATTGAAAAGTGCTGCCTGATGGAAAATACAGCTTGGATAATATACTTTCTCTACTCTCTGGCTTGGTTTGTGTTGAAATCTTTCCTCTTTTATTCTGTGCTGACTGTACCTAGATTTTATCATTTGAGTGAAACGAAGAGAGAGAAGGGAAAAGGAGAAGAGACCTCATGTCTGCTTTGTTTTGTTTTGTTTTCGAGAGCCTACTACAAACCAGCCCACTTTGCCAGGCACTTTTACAAATATTGCTTTTGCTGTTCTCATTTACAGA
>NW_007872658.1:0-582 GCF_000696425.1 Galeopterus variegatus
TGCAGCACATGGAAGGAGCCCTTAGCCTGGTTTAAGGGGTCAAGGAAGGACTTTCTGGAAGAATTGATGTCTAGGCTGAGACTTCAGTGATGAATTAGATTCTTGAGTAGTCTAGATGAGGGCTGGAGATGAACATGACAGACACAGGGGACAGTGTGTGGGTGCTCAAGCTAGGGAGGACACTGGGTATTCATCAATTTATTCAGCATTTAACAGTGTTTATTAAGTACTTACTGTGCAGCAGGCATTGTTTCGCATAATGGGGAGACATCAGTTAACAAAACCGGCAATATCTTTATTTTCATGGAAGTTACAGGAGAGAACAGAGAAATAAAGATTAGTTTTATGAGGAGAACTATTTAAGGGAGGATGGTCAGGGAAGCCTTTAGGATGAAGTGACAGTCAAGCTGAGACCTGAATGATGTGAAGGAGCCAGCCGTGTAAACAGTGGAGGGAGGCGGAGGGAACAACGGCAAAGAACTCAAGAGCAGGAACAATCTCAGCAGAGAAGCTGAAGGAGTGTTGGGGTGCTGGTGTGTGGAGGATGTGGGGAAAGTACACAAATAATTCAAAGTGTGTTTC
>NW_007872659.1:0-582 GCF_000696425.1 Galeopterus variegatus
GAAATCATCATGTTGAAGGGATACCTATACTCCCATGTTTATTGCAGCACTATTTACAATATCCAAGGGTTGAAACCAGCCCAAATGTCCATCATCAGATGAGTGGATATGGAAAATGTGGTTTATCTACACAATGGAATACTACTCCGCTATAAAGAAGAATGAAATATTACCATTTGTGGCAACATGGATGGACTGAGAAAAAATTATATTATGTGAAATAAGTCAGGCACAGAAAGAGAAATAACACATGTTCTCACTTATTTGTGGGATCTAAAAGTAAATAAATAAATACACAAACAAACGGGATGGGGTGGGGAAGAAGACACAGCAATCATAATTCTTTGAACTTGTTAAGACAAGTGAACAGATATGATGTTGATGGGTGGGAGGGGGAAGGGGGGAGCGAGCAATAGGTAAAGGGACACAAAAATCAGCTACATCGTATACTGGTAAAATAAAATAAAATAAAAATTAAGACATTGTGTCCAAAAATATTCTGTATCCATGTTTTGGTGGTGGTGGTGGGGGATTTCTTGAGGGTTTTCTTTCACATTATAGCATATATCCCACTCTTTGTAC
>NW_007872660.1:0-582 GCF_000696425.1 Galeopterus variegatus
ACAAATAAATAGGTTAGTGGCCATGTTATTTTTACTCAGATGTAAAATTCTGATGAATTTTTAAAATAACATCTGGCTAGCAGTATCTTATATATTCTAAAAGATTCAAGGGTACATAGAACATAGCACTGGGCACTTTTCTCTTAAAATAAAAATGATACTTTGTAGTGCATCCTCTGGTTAATCCCTCAGGAGATCCCTCAGATTGTGTCCTGAAAATCAAATAGTCCCCCAAATATGAAAACAAACAAATAAATGAACAAACCTTTCCCCTCTTCTCACATGCCATGAGAATTAACCCCCGGGATCTCAAATACTCAGATTATACAAGATGTAATTAGTGAATTTTACCCAAGAAATTTCCTATTGTGATGAATTCTGGTGCTAACTCTCCTCAGAGTAAAATGTGCTCTGTGTCTTCTCAAAATTGCTACCAAATGATGAGAAGGTGGGAATGATTGGGAGAACAGAGGACAACCACCCACTCAGGAAGTAGAAGACCTTCTCTCCCCTTGTACTACTTTCCTCATGTTAGATACCATGGCTGCTGTAGCAAATTCCCACAACCTATTGCCTAAGGAG
>NW_007872661.1:0-582 GCF_000696425.1 Galeopterus variegatus
GATCTGTTTCAGGTGATTTTCCATGTCCCCTTTGGAATGTTCTTAGATTGTTTCATGATCAAATGCCCTCAGTATCTCCTTTCCTCTCTACACTTTAATCTAGTTATCCTGTTCTTCTGGTTTGTGTTATCGTATGCCAAATTTTCCACAACCTAACTCATATAATTCTTCTGGTAGGTGCTGCTTTTTCATAGTGTCAATATGAATCTCAAGTTTATTGCCACAAACAGTTTCTTTGCAACACATTTTAGTTTACATAGATCCTTTCTCATCTAGTGATGTTGTTTTGCTTCTGTTAGTTTCTGTTCTCTTCATTGCTTTCTTTTTTTTCTTATTTACCTCAGAAGTCATATTTTTTTGTTTGTTTTTGTTTTTTTGCTAACTAAAATAAACCCTATTCAGAGATACTCTGTTTCTCTGAAATTTTATAATGATACTCTCATTTATTTGTTCTGTAAATCACATTCCTAAGACTCATTTTTTCCTTTATGTACCAACAAATAATAATTAAATCCTTCTCGATGTAGCGTTTTCCACTGGCAGATTATTCTTAATTCGTAGCTGGAGGCTGAATTAAGTGCA
>NW_007872662.1:0-582 GCF_000696425.1 Galeopterus variegatus
GGAACCAAAGAGAGGAATGAGAGAAGACACCATTCTAGTGTCCTATTTAATAAATCTAGTATATGAGCAGAACAACGGGTAGCCTCCATGTGATGTGAGGAAAAACAGCAGATAGGAAAAGAGGCAAAAGACAAGGACGGGATTAGTAGAATAGTAGGAATGATAAAGGATAACTCCTAGGTGACAAATCAGTACCACTCTTAGGCTTTATGCAAGTGGACTCCCTGACATTAGCCCTGAACTTGAAAAGGCCCCATTCCGACCTTCTTCTGGCCACATCCCTACCCCCGGGATAAGGAGTCTACGGGACCAGGAGACACGCACATCTGGAGCCTGAGACTCCTTGAAGACCACCCTCTGGTGCCTAGGAATCTGGAATTCCCAGTCCAAAAGGCCTGAGCCGGCTTCCAGAGCCTGTGTGGGCCTCTTCACTAGGTCCAGATTCCTGAGGGTGACACACCATTGACGGGCTGGCTCACCCCACACTGCCACATTCCATGCCACAACTCCAAAAGTCCAATAATTCTTGGGCCGGCCCGTGGCTCACTCGGGAGAGTGCGGTGCTGATAACACCAAGGCCCC
>NW_007872663.1:0-582 GCF_000696425.1 Galeopterus variegatus
CTTGGAAAATATATCATTCCAAGAGTATTCTAAAAGAAGGAGTGCAGTGCTCTGAAAAATATTAGTAATATAGGGCCCGCCCTGTGGCTCACTCGGTAGAGTGCGGCGCTGGTAGCTCCGAGGCCGCAGGTTCGGATCCTACGTAGGGATGGCTGGTGCGCTCACTGGCTGAGCGTGGTGCTGACCACACTGTGCAGTGCCAAGGGTTGCAATCCCCTTACCAGTCAAAAAAGAAAAAAAAAATAGTAATATATGTAGAAATTAAGAATTATAAAATAATCATATCCAAATAAGCCTTTGGTAACAGACCATTCTATGTTGAGGGTGGTTTTTTGTTTGTTTTGTTTTGTTTTTCATTTTAAAGGAAAAGCTAATTCAAATGTAACGTAAAATATATCAGCATATATTAAAAGACAGAAAAATTTTCAGTTCATTTAATAGGATGGTACTATTTTGATACCCAAACCCAGCAATAATAACAAAGTAAAAGAAAAAAACTCCATGTCCATCTTCCTTATACACATAGATGCCACAAAAGAAAATATTAATAAATGGAATTCAATAATACTTTAAAAATCATTA
>NW_007872664.1:0-582 GCF_000696425.1 Galeopterus variegatus
CCGAGGGTTGCGATCCCGTTACCGGTCACGAAAAAAGACAAAAAAAAAAAAAAAGACGGCGCTTTAAAAAATGCAATTGCATTTTGCTTTATATCCCACAAGTCTAGTTTATTCCCTAAAAGGAGTGGCTAGAATATTTTGTTTTCTACATTCAGTAAGTGTGTTGCTCTTTCATATAGTTCAGTAAATCTGCTCTCAAAACAAGACACGCATATTCTTATAGGATGCCACACTACCAAAAAAGTTCTCAATGTCTGCTTAGCCCATAGTTGACCCTCTATAAAACTAGCTTTATTGCTTTGTTTTTCAATTATATATCCATAATATGTGTGTGTGTGTGTGTGTGTGCATATGTGAATTTGTATTAAACAAATCTTTGGAGAAATGTATCAATTTAATTTTGAATTTAAGAGCATGGTATGTGCTCACACAAAAATTATGTAGAATACATTTCATTAGTTCTTTCCCTGCCAGTATGAAATACCAGATATACACCAAATATATGAGTATGTATACATACGTTATCTACATACATACACACACGTGCATATATGTGTGTATACATGTGTGCGCTTCTGTGGG
>NW_007872665.1:0-582 GCF_000696425.1 Galeopterus variegatus
ATCACAGGAAGACAAACTAAAAGAAAGACAGAATAAAAAAGATTATGAGATCTATGGGATACTATTAAACAAACAAATATTTAAAGTGTGTTTATTAAAGAAGGAGAAGAAACCAAAAAAGATATTAAAAACATATTTAATAAAATTATAGCTGAAAACTTCCCTAGTCTTGGGAAAGATGTGAATATCCAAGTCCAGGAAGCTCAAAGCTTCCCAGTTAGATTTAACCAGAACAGACTAATGTAAATCTCCAAGAAATACTTTAGTTAAATGACCCAAAGTTAAAGACAAAGAGAGAATTTTTAATACAGTAGGAGAAAAATTTAAAGTCACTTATAAGGGAATCCCCATCAGACTAATGGCATACTTTTCAGAAGAAACCCTACATGCTGGGAGACAATGGGGTTTTATTTTCAAAGTACAAAAACAAATGAATAAACAAAAAAAAGTACCAGTCAAGAATGTTATACCCAGCAAAGCTGCTCTACAGATATGAAGGAGAAATAAAGTATTTTCCAAACAGGAAAAAATTAAGGGAATTCATAACCACTGGACCGGCATTACAAGAAATGATTATGGGAT
>NW_007872666.1:0-582 GCF_000696425.1 Galeopterus variegatus
GTTCCCACAAAGGTTCTATTATCTTTAGAAGCCTCTATGCCTGGGTTCTTTCTATTCTCTCTTCTTAGAATGCACTGCCCTCCTTCCTTTGTTTGGCTAATGTCTATCTCTATCAGAGTCTCCTATCTGGTCTCTCTAATTCAATATCCATAATCCTATTACAGTAAAATTTCTTTTTTTTTAAAAAAAAAGATGACCGGTAAGGGGATCTTAACACTTGACTTGGTGTTGTCAGCACCACGCTCACCCAGTGAGCTAACTGGCCATCTCTATATGGGATCCGAACCTGGGGCCTTGCTGTTATCAGCACCGCACTCTCCCGAGTGAGCCATGGGCCGGCCCAGAGCAAAATTTCTAAAGTGTGTATCTGTTCAAATCACTCCCCTGCTTTAAATAATAGTGCCCACGGCCTTCGAAATAGAATCCTGAACATACATATAAGGCCCTATCTAATACTGCTCCACCTTCCTCTACACTTCACCCGTACTTAACTACTTGCAGTTTCCCTAAGGATCAAGTTATTTCACGTCTCTGTGTTTTTATATATTCTTTGATTTGCAAGTGTCTGGAAAAATTATGAAA
>NW_007872667.1:0-582 GCF_000696425.1 Galeopterus variegatus
GCCTCTGTCTAGAACAGATAGGAGAATGCTGGTCTTTCCCACAGAGCCCCAGAGCCACTGATTCTCTGTACACTTTGCAAATGTGAGAATCTGCAGCATGGCAGCCCCATCATAGTGATGGTAACACTGATATCCGAGAGTCTGTTGCATTTGAGATGCTCACAACCTTGGGAATATTCCAGTAGGCTACACATTCAATCACTTGGGGAGCTATGAAGAATTTGGGAGCTCCAGGCTGACAACTGAGAAATCCTGATTCTGAGGGTGGCCCAGGTTGCAGCAGTATTCAAAAGTTCTTCAGGTGATTCTAAGGTGTGTCCAGGTTCAGGAGGCTCTGGGGTAGCCAGGAGCCCCTAGGACCCTTGGCAGGGCTCAACACTCTTCTTCAAATCTTCTTTCTTTATTAATGACCTGAATCACTTGCTATCATGCAGGGGAAACCACCCTGGCTGAATAATTTGTATTTCTTGATGGAAAACAGAGGCATTATTTTTATTTATGATGCTTTTCTAAGGATTATACAACTCAACAAACTAATATAGTTTGGAAATTGCTAAAACCCTTGGAATTACTTACCCCAAA
>NW_007872668.1:0-582 GCF_000696425.1 Galeopterus variegatus
CAAAGAACTTGGCTGCATTGAGTCCATGCCCTAGGACTTTGTGGAAGTTGAAACTTAAGAGGTGTGAACAATACTATTTGGTGGAAGAAATTTCTAAGCAGCAAAGCATTCAGGAAGCTGCATGCCTACTTGTAACAGCCTACTCTGAGTTATGGCAGCAAAGGCATGACATAAAGCCAGAATTTAAAAGGGAAGCAGAGTGTAAAGATTTGGAAAATTTGCAGCCTGGCTATGTGGTAGAGAAGCAGAGAGCATTTTCAGAAGGAAAATTTAATGGTACTAAGAAAATTAACGCAAAAGAACAGGATTATCAAGAGAAGGAGAAAAAGGCCCTGAAGGCATTGTAGAAACCTCTGGGGCTAACTGTTTGATTTTGGGCCCAAAGATTAGGGAGACAAAATGGTGTTGGGGAACTGGCTTGAGGAGCCCTCCATGGTCTCACTGCTCAGGGTCACCTTGGGAAACTGCTTTTAGCACCAGCACCCTAGCTGCTTTGGCTACTCCAGCAGTGGCTAAATTGGCCCCAGGTTTGGCTGGACCTGCAGCTTTGGAAAATACAAGCCAGAAGACTTGGAGGAGTCA
>NW_007872669.1:0-582 GCF_000696425.1 Galeopterus variegatus
GATCACTGCATTCCATCGCCTTCCTGCCAGAGAAGAATATCTATCAGTATTTGCAGCTGAAAATATCTCCTTAGCACCTATTTCTGGGCCAGACCAAGGTGCTAATTCAGACTGCCTCATGCTGTGATACTTAACTGGACTATACTTAGCCAAGTTCTGAGCTATGACTAATCCATTTTTAGTATTGGGACAATGGAGAATTGTTCTAAGGTTATTTTAGATTATATTGGGGGAAAAGTATTTATTCTTATTCAATTGGTCTATTTGAGTACTCTACTTGAATACTGTTTTACATGAAATTGCATTTTTTCAAGGGGAATGAGAAAATCAGTTTTGTTTCTTTTCTGTTCATGTTCACAATGGAAAGCCAGATTAAGTTATATAATACAAATAAATAAAAACCATGCTTAGTGGCTTGTCATCTTGAACAATGACCTAGCAAATGTAAAATTAAATTTTAATGCATTTTTGAAATATGAGGAAAGGATAACCATACAAAAAGTTATATTATGAGCCTCGAAAGCATTAACTATTTTTACAAGAATATTAATAATTTAACATTAAGAACAGGTAAAATGAAAA
>NW_007872670.1:0-582 GCF_000696425.1 Galeopterus variegatus
AAAGTGTTTCTGTTTAAGTCAGGAGTCTTCTCATAAAGGGAAGTGGGGAGGGGTTTGGTGCTTGAGTGGAAGACAAGGCTGGGGGCTATTTTGTGCTTATTGTGTGCACAATGTTGCCAGTCACATCCAAGATCCATCAAGTTCCAAAGTGGAATCACAGGCAGCTAAAGTGAGCAGATCATGAGAAATGTTCAAAGACTGAGAGAAACAATCTCAATCTAGGAACAAGGTGGTATTCAATAAGAAAGAAATGTGGTTTTCATGAGTAACAATAGCAGGAGCCAAAGGAAAACTTCACCCCTAAAAGTTCATTAATAAAAATCACTGACAAGTTTAGATCAATAGGAAAAAATAGGCATAACAAATTTTATTATTTAACGTGCTGGGAGAAAGCAAAGCATAGAGGAATCACAAGAGAGTAATGTCCCAAATTCCAATGGAAGTAACAAAGCTTATATACCAGGGTTCATGAAAGAGAGAAAAGGTGTGAGGAGGTAGAAAACCCAGAACAATGGCCTGAGACCAGATTTCTTTGCAGTTCTAGTGGGGAGGTGTTGTCACAGGTGAAAGAAGGAAGTCAGA
>NW_007872671.1:0-582 GCF_000696425.1 Galeopterus variegatus
GGTCCGGGCACGACACTGAGGGTTGTGATCCGTTGCCGGACACGAAAAAAGACAAAAAGGACAAAAACAAAAAAACAAACAACAACAACAACAAAAAACACATAATTGTGAATGAAGTGTTATATGTAATATTATATATAATGTAAGCAATTACACTGTGTATAATTTTTATCTGTCCCTGATTTTTTATGATCACAGAACATTCTACTGTGTAGGTGTATCATAAAGTTTCAAACTGTTTTTAGAACATCTGGTATATTTCGGATTATTTTTTCCTAAGTTTGTAGTTGTGACAAGTTTTCCCCGGTGATTTGCAGATCGATTGTAAGTGTGCTTAAACACTCCAGAGATAGTGTGTAAGTGTATCAGCAAAATATGGTGCTAAATGTCATGTGAACCTCCTGTGGGGTGTTAATAACAGGCTAGACAGGGGAGAGGGTTAAATATTTTCAGAGTTTAAAAGGCAACTGTAGCCAAAGTGAGCAAAATTTTGATGACTAATAGAAAACTGGTTTAAATTGCAATTTGAAAATATACATTTGTGCCTCAAGTTGAAAACTTTGTTTTTAACTTCTGTTAAAA
>NW_007872672.1:0-582 GCF_000696425.1 Galeopterus variegatus
TGCTTCAAGGCTGAGCCAGGTGCAAAGGAGCTCAGGAAAGGCCTTTGTGAGATGCAGGCACCCTCCCTTCTCCCCATCTCAATCAAAAGAAGGAAATACAAAGACTCTCGGAAACCGCAGCGGTTTCCCAAAGACAGGCCGATATGAACAAGGTCAGACGCACCCCGCAACCAGCGCGTCCCAGCGCGGCGGCGCCCCGCCCCCTCGGAGGTGTGGCCTGAGCTCCGCGCCCCGCCCGGCCTCACTTAGCCCATCCCCCTAAGCCGCCCGGCCCGCCCAAGCCGCTCTCAGCTCGTCCCTCTCTGGCCCGGCCCCTCCCATCCCGCTCCGCCAGCCCCGGCTCCGTCGGTCTCGGCCCTGGCCTCCGGACCGCAGCGCGAGCGCCCCCTTGCGACCCTCGGAGCTCGACGTCCAAAGGCCCATTGTGCCTGTCCCGGTCCTGCCCGCCCAGAGGATGAACGCCTCGGGTGCTGTTGAGAAGACACAACATCAGGGCCTGCCGCTCCCACATTCAAACGCGGCCCTGCCTACCGTGCAAGAGCGACGACACCCACCTAGGCTGGCCAGGCCGAAGCCCCGCCG
>NW_007872673.1:0-582 GCF_000696425.1 Galeopterus variegatus
AGCGCACACTTCTCAGGATCGCGCTGTCTCCTGGCACCAGCATGACTAATTATTAATATTTCTTCTCCCTTTACATTACTACATGTGGCTGAACTTTATTTCTACTTCTCATATGTACTCATCTAAATTCATGTCACCCCTGAATTTAGTTCTACATCAAAACAAATTGCATATAGCAAATCTGTGGAGAAACGTAGTAAATTATATTAAAATGTAAAGCAGTGCTGAAAATGCAATTTAGGTGCTACAGATTTTGTAACTAAGTTCCATTATTTCAACACAAGCCAGGAACCACAAGAAACTTCAGAAGTAGTTAATAACAACCATTTTTCATTCTTATATTGGGGTTGTCTTTAAAAATTTTAAATTTAAGGGGTTTTCCTCTTTACATCTCAGTTGACAATAAGTTATGGGAAAAAAACAATCTCATTCCAGAATACGGACTGTTTAGGACAAACCCAGACACAATCTTCACATGAGATCTCTGGAGCAGAGTATCTGCACTGTATTCCCTGAAACCCTGAGCATAAAAAATATATCAAAGTAAAGAGCAAGATTCAGCCCATCAGGCATGAGAAACTG
>NW_007872674.1:0-582 GCF_000696425.1 Galeopterus variegatus
GTAGTTTCCAGCTGCAAGTCTATAGCAGCGCTAGAAAAATAAATAAAATTACAATATATACAAGGAAATCCAGCACCTTGAGCAGCTGTCATAAAAACTCACACCAACAGAGATAAAATAATAAAACAATCTGTAAAGGATTTTAAAATAGGTGCATTTAGAACACTCAGAGATAATGAGGAAATGATAGCTTTGAAATAGAAATAGGAGATTATTTTCTTTAATGAATGGAAGAAATGAAAACTAGCCTTTGGAACTCTTGGAAAGAAAAAATGTAGTCATAAAAATTAGATACAGAATCAGTGTATTTTAAACTAGAATTAAATAAGTCACCAGAGAAGAGCAGAAAAACAAGGAGTTGAAAATTTGAGGCCCCCTTCCTTGGACCCAGAGGGAAGTGCCTGGAGCCACAGCAGGTGCCTTGGTGAGCTGAGACCTGTGTGGTGTTGGGGGCCCCCTCCTCGGACCCAGAGGGAAGCACCCACAGCCACAGCAGATGCCAAGGTGAGCCAAGTCACACAGTGCCTGGGGCTCATTCTACAGCCACAGATTCTGGAACAGGACCCAAAGTGGTGTAATATA
>NW_007872675.1:0-582 GCF_000696425.1 Galeopterus variegatus
TCAAGGTGAGGATGGGGAAGAGGAAGCAGGAGGAAGGGACAGTGGTCATGGTCAAGTGGGCAGGGCACAGCAGCAGGTGGAATTGAGAGGGAGGGGCATAGAGAATGGCGGTGCTTCTCCTAGGAGCTGGATGCAGTGACGAGTGTGGGTGGGGACCCTGGAGTCTGAGATGTGGCTCCGACACCCAGAGATGTGTGGGAAAGGGTGGGGATGTGTATGAGACAGGGCCCTAGGACAGTGACGGGGGGTGAGGAGAGGGACACCGGAGAGACCTTTCCACCAGCAGGAAGAGAGTTGAAGAGGTTCAAGTTGGGCACCTTTGCTTCTCTCCAGAGAAGCAGGTGCAGGTCATGTGCAAGCAGAGGTTTCAGAGGCCAGTTTGGGGCTTCAGGCAATGGAAGGGGGGCCACACCTAATGGAATCCACAGGACTGAAGGCCTTCCCAGCAGGATGGAGGGCTGGGGGCTTAGAGGGGAGTGTTTCTTACTTAGCGATCCAGTCTGCACAGGTATGTGACTCTCTGGCCAGAGAGGGGACGAAGGGAGTAGGGTGATGGTCCTTAGGTTGCAATTGGCCAGGGAG
>NW_007872676.1:0-582 GCF_000696425.1 Galeopterus variegatus
CCCCCAGTCTTCCTTTCTGTTTCCCCATCCCACTTTTACATTTCCCTGTCTAAATTTAATCAGGAAGGAACTAAGGAATCCAAAGCACTGTTCATCTTATTTTCAAGTAACTAAAACCACAAAGTCTTGATGTTCTTGTTTTACTTTCTAGAGGAAGAAGTATGGGTCAGAGTTGTAAGTCTGGAATTAACCCGAGGACATAACTAGGAAAGCAGAGTTAAGATCTTGATCTCTTTTGAAAAGTGCTAACTCTTCTTCGGTTTATTTGAAGTATTTTCTGTATCTTTCTCACATAAATCATCCTTGTACCTTTCCCACCCTGTATGTAAAATGTCCTTTTTTTCTTTGGCTGCTTTAAAGATTTTCTCTTCATCTTGATTTTCAGCAGTTTGTCTACAATATACCTACGTATGATTTTCTTTTTATTTATTCTGGTTGGGATTCTCTGAGCTTCATCAGTTACAGATTTTTATAAATTTTGGAAAAATGTTAGCCATTATTTCTTCACATTTTTTTATCTACTTTTACTTTTTTCTTCTTTTTCTGAGACTCCAGTTATACACATCAGATCATTTTATGTTC
>NW_007872677.1:0-582 GCF_000696425.1 Galeopterus variegatus
CAGACTTTTCAGCAGAAATCCTAAAGCCCAGGGTAAAATGTCATTAAATATTTGAAGCACTGAGAAAAATAAAATGCCAGGCAGGAATGTTATATCCAGCAAGGCTATCTTTCAGAAATGAAGGAAAAATAAATTTTAAAGAACAAGCAAAAACTAAGGGGGTACATCACCACCAGACTAACGAACAAGCAAAAACTAAGGGGGTACATCACCACCAGACTGGCTTTACAAGAAATGCTTAAGGGAATCCTGCATCTGGAACAGAAAGAATAAGAACCATCATGAAAATACCAGAAAATATAAAATTTACCCGTACAGTAGTCACACAAATTAGCAATAGTCAATAGTGAAAGCTACCAAACCACAAGGATGAGCATCAAGAGAGGAAGAAAGAAATAAAGGATATACAAAACAATCGGAAAATAACCAACAAAATGATAGCAGTAAGATCTCATATGTCAATAACAACCTTGAACGCAAACAGATTAAGTGTTCCGATTAAAAGACATACACTGGCTGAGTGGATTTTTTAAAAAAATGACCCATTCATATCCTCCCTACAAGAAACACATCTTACCTACA
>NW_007872678.1:0-582 GCF_000696425.1 Galeopterus variegatus
ATGAGTACAAAGTTTTATTTTTTTATTTATTTATTTTTTCCTTTTTGTCTTTTTTACTGACCGGTACGGGATCGCAACCCTCAGTGTTGCACCCATGCCGCGCTCAGCCAGTGAGCGGGAACCGGTTACCACATGGGATCCGAACCCTCAGCGGGAGCGCCGCCGCGCTCCCAAGCGGCGCACTCTCCAGTGCGCCACCGGGCCGGCCCGAGTACAAAGTTTTAGTTAGGCAAGGCAAATAAACACTGCCAATCTATTGTAATGCATGGTGCCTATAGTTAATACTACCGTATTGTATACTTGAAAATTGCTGAGAGTAGATTTTAAATGTTCTCACCAAAAAAACATGATATGTGCATTGATGAATATGTTAATTAGCTTGATTTAATCATTTTACAACGTGTGTGTGTATATGTGTGTGTGTATATATATATATATACACACACATATACACACACACATTTATCAAAACATCAGGTTGCACACTGTAAATATATACACTTTTTATTTGTCAATTAGACCTTAATAAGGTGGGGTGGGAGGTTTATGAAAGAAAAAAAGTAAAATTAAATTAAATTAAAA
>NW_007872679.1:0-582 GCF_000696425.1 Galeopterus variegatus
GATACAATGGTGGGACAAACATAGGGTACATACTACCATTCAAAAGAAAAAAGAAAAAAAAGAAATAGACCAATAGAAATGGGTACCAGGTCCTAAGCAATTCCAAAATCTAAGAGAGCAGGTAGTGAATGTTAAAGCTGGTGAATCACACTCCTTGACTCCATGTTCCAAATTCTCTGCACTCTGGTGTGGGTTGGGCCTCCAAGTCCTCAGGCAGCTTCACTTCTATGGCTTTCCTGGTCTCAGGGCAGGCATCAGCTCTCCCAGACTGGCATTGGAAGCTGGTAGCACAATAATCCTGGAGTCTCCATAGTGGTCCCACTCTCATGGCTGTACTAGAGATGACACTGGTGAGGGTTTCCATCTGCAGCTCAGACCCCATATATCCACTTGGCATTGCTTTAGTGAAGGCTGCATGCAATGACTCTGCCTTTGTGACAGATCTCTTCCCAGACCCCCAGGCTTTTCCATAAATCCTTTGAAATCAGTGTAGAGGCTCACAACCCTCCACAGCTCTGGCATCCTGTGAGCCTGCAGACCTAACACCCCTTGGATACTGCCAAGGCTTTCAACACCCCACTA
>NW_007872680.1:0-582 GCF_000696425.1 Galeopterus variegatus
GAGCGCCGCCGCGCTTCCCAAGCGGCGCACTTATCCAGTGCGCCACCGGGCCGGCCCTCCCACATGTTTTTTGGGGGGAATTTGTAACTCCTGTTCTTTACCAGAAAAATTAGTATCATAATTAATTACGTAGAACTAAATGATTTTAGTATAGGATATAGTAAATATGAAAAAATAGAACCCCGTGAAAGTTCTGCTGATACTAATGGTGGGAATCTGGCTATATTGCCCCCTGTTGACATGATGAAATCCCACGAGGCAGGTTAACTATGGAAAACTTCTGCTCGGAGAGTTTTATGTTGGAATTTCTATTTAATTTGAAGGAGTCATAATGATTCTTTTTCATAATTCAGTATTCATATTCAGTATTCAGATATTAAAAGGTTGCAAAGATGAAAACTATAGAAAAGCTTCAAGAATGGTTGTTAACAAAGAAAAGGAAATTGGTCTTTGCATGTAAAAGTTCAAGGGGTCCCTTTGAGACCATCGAGTTATTGGTGCTGTGCTCAATTTTACAAGCACTTTTTTTTTTTTTTCCTTTTTTTGTCTTTTTTCGTGTCCAGCAACGGATCGCAACCCTCA
>NW_007872681.1:0-582 GCF_000696425.1 Galeopterus variegatus
TGTGTGGGTTTACAGAAATAGCACACACTCCCAAGTTCTCAGGAATGCTCCAAGGTCAAAAATCTAGACTTCCTCAAAAACATCTCCAACTATTTTCAAAACAATTCTCTTTGATCTCATGAAGCTTCGTCAGCTGGATGCAGCTGGACGAAGGCTGTGCCCCCTAGTGGACCCCTGCATTCAGGGCAGCTCCCTGCTTCCAACAATCCACCCTCATGACTCAAACAGCTCCCAACAGTGCCACATTGAGGGTCAGATTTCCACATGACTTTGGGGAGAAACAACATGTCCAAACTCTATCAGGTAGGTTTTATTATTATATTTATTTTGCAGATGAGGAGATTGTTTCACAGAGGGGCTATGTAATTTGCCAAGACCACATAGCTAGTAAGAGGTAAGGTTGTGATTTTAATTTGGGTTGCATGAGTCTAGAAGCCAGGCTTTTACAGCTGATGAGTATGTAATTTGAATCATATTTTGTGCTGTGTCCTAAAGTTTCTATTTTATGGTGTTTTTTTTTTTTTTTACTTAGCTGTAACTGTTAGGAGACTTCTAATCCTTGAAATTAAAGTTAACAGACTT
>NW_007872682.1:0-582 GCF_000696425.1 Galeopterus variegatus
TGGAGGTACACACTTGGAAATCAGTGGCTTAAAGCTGATTTTAAAAGTCATGCTTATAGAGAAATTCACCTAGGGAGTAGATAAGAAAAAGAAAATGCTCTAGAGGTGAGCCTTGTGTACCATATCAGAAATTATAAAGCTAAGGAGGACCCAGCATAGGAGCATAAAAAGTGTTAGTCATGGACTTGGGAGTAGAACCTGGAGATTCTGGGTTCCAGGGTCAAGAGAACCAAAAGTTTTATGTTGAGGGCTCAGATTTCTTTTGGGGAGTAGCGTTTGAAGCTAGCATTTTTCTCTCCTTGTTAAAGTCATTCTAAAACAACAGAGAAAATAAAACATGTACAGAAGACATTATTTTCTATGAAATTAGGAGACACATGAAACTCCAATGTATAGAACAAATTCTTTCAGAAGCAGTGAATTATAAGGGATAAGTGTGTGCACCAGAAATTGGGAAGGGGGTGCCAGTTGATCTTAGGGGAGGTAGAATAGCATTTTGCAGCAATGGTAGACAGAGCCTATGTTGCAGAACCAAAACTTTTAGACCAGCCAAAAGGGGTTGCCAATGGTGGAAGACTGGAG
>NW_007872683.1:0-582 GCF_000696425.1 Galeopterus variegatus
GGGCTCCAGACATTATGATGTGAATGTCTTTTGAGGGGCTATTTTTCAGCCTACCACAGGATGTGTTCTCTCCTCTTCCGTATTTTGGAAGAATTTGTGAAGCAGCAGTACTCATTCTTTTGTAAACAGTTGGTGGAATTCATCAATGAAGCCATCTGGCTCTGAGCTTTTCTTTACAGCAAGTTTGAAAATGACATAAGCAATTTCTGTACTTGATGTAAGTCTATTCTAACTTTCTGTTCCTTCTTGAGTCAGTTCAATAGTTTGTGTCTTTTTAAGAATTTCTCCATTTGATGTAAGTTACCTAATTTGTTGTCATATAGTCATTTGTGTATTCCCATATAATCTTTTCTCATTTCTGTAAGACCAAAGTGATTTCTACTCTTTCATTTCTAGTTTTAGTAATTCAAGTTTTATTTCTTTTTCTTTTGTTAGTCTAACTAAAGATTTGTCAATTTTCTCAATCTTTTCAAAAAAAAACCCAAACTTTGGTTTCATTAATTTCCCTATTGTTTGGAGGGTTTTTTTATTCTCTACTTCATTTATTTCTACTCTAATCTTTTTTATTGCCTTTACTGGTGC
>NW_007872684.1:0-582 GCF_000696425.1 Galeopterus variegatus
AGTATCTATTTATTTTAACCATGCGCTTTTTCAGATATTTGAACTGAATAATATTAGTGATTTATGTCTACTGACATAAACAGATGTTTGTGGATTTTATCTGAAAGCTTGCCAGACTAAAAGCATCTCCTTGGATATTCTGGAAGGACAATTTCCATAGTTAAGGGTATTATGGGAATCTACCCATAAGCACAAGGCATTATGTTGTCTGGGAAAGACAATGCATTTAGTAGTTAGTGAACTCATTAATTCTGAGTGGTGTAAGGGATTACCCAAGAAGCAACTAGAGCTTTAATGGAATAAGTCATTGCCTTCTAACTAATAAAGTTTCACTCTGTGGGCCAAAGAGCCATGCAAATTTTAAAGTAAGGAAATTGAGCAGCCAAAGGTGAAGAGAGAAGGTGCGAATAAGAAGAGGTCAGAATAAAACCATCGTTGCTTTAGTTATGCTTGTGGCCAATGCTGTTAGCAGTTGGCAAACTTAAATCACTTAATTCGGTGCGGGGGGGAGTGTGAGGGGTGGATTTTACAGAAAGAGACCTTACATGTTATTTTGTCAAGGGATTTAGGGATTTATTCTCA
>NW_007872685.1:0-582 GCF_000696425.1 Galeopterus variegatus
AATAATAATAATAATAATAAACTAGCAGAGATGTGATACTAATTCATATATAGATGTGCCTGCAGCATAGAAGTATATAAATACAAAACTCCATATGGCACATTTTCTGTGTTAAGCTACTTCAGGCCAATGCTTCCTTATATACCACTCAAAAAGAAGTGTCCGTGGTGCAATTATGGGTTAGCAGCTGTTTCACAATATTCACCAGGTGGAGAGGCAGGGCAGTGCACAGGAAGAGCACCATTTAGTCTCAGCATTCTCTTTTTTTATGCTGCACTCAGACAACCATCAACGATTTGTAAAATGTATTGTTTTAGAGATAAACGGCTGTGGTGTCAAATGATAGTTTAGGAATCTTGAAAAATAAGTAACCTTTGTAAACACATGAGTTCTTTCTCTGCTAATCTATTTTCATTTTAAATGCTGATTCATATTAAATATATTATTTTGAAATCTCGGCTTGTAAGTAATTTCTTCTTGCCACATCAGATGGTAAGAGAGAGAGAAAGAAGCTTGAAACACTACTTTTAATACTGGAAGCAAAAACAACTGACAGGTACATTAAGAATGTGTATTTCTCAT
>NW_007872686.1:0-582 GCF_000696425.1 Galeopterus variegatus
GATGGGAAAAGATATGTCATGCAAATGGAAATGAAAAATGAGCTGGAGTAGCTATTCTTATGTAAGATAAAATGGACTTTAAAGCAAAAAACCATAAAAAGAGATAAAGATGGCCACTATATAATGATAAAAGGATCTATCCATCAAGAAGACATAACAATCCTAAATATATATGCACCCAATATCAGAGCAGCCAGATTTACACAGCAAACACTATTAGATCTAAAGAAAGAGACAGACACTAACACCATAATAGCGGGGGACCTGAACACCCCACTCTCGTCATTGGACAGATCATCTAGGCAAAAAGTCAAGAGAGAAACAAAAGATCTAAACAATACTTTAGATCAATTGGACTTGGCAGATATCTACAGAACATTCCATCCAACAACCTCAGAATATTCATTCTCATCAGCACATGGAACATTCTCCAGTATAGACCACATGTTAGTTCACAAATCAAGTCTCAACAAATTCAAAAAAATTGGAATTATTCCATGTATTTTTTTCTGATCACAACGGATTAAAATTAGAAATCAATAATAAATGAAACTCAGGAAACTATACAAACACACAGAAATT
>NW_007872687.1:0-582 GCF_000696425.1 Galeopterus variegatus
ACTGCTGGGCACCCTGAACCAAAGAAGTGTCAGAATTAAGCCAGTTTAAATGAAAGCATAGGTCAATTCGAACCCAAATTATCATTCACTAATTTTTTTCTTTTAAAATAATTCATTGTCCAACCAAATTTTATTTAGCTTAAAGGCAATAACACAGACAGATTTTCTTTTCTTTTTTATTTTTGGAAAATTTAGAAAGGCCTAGAAAAGAAAAATGGAAAAATCCATTGATAACAATTTTTACCAACCTGAAAGACCTCCCTATCCTGGTACATACTTTTCAAGCTCTCCATGCAGCACAAAAACAGAATCAGCAGCCAGCACCAGCTTTGCACCAGAGCTCTGGGTTCCATTTAAAATTTTTATTAAAATTCTTTCTGGGATAACATTTCTCCTTGATTCTTTTTCTTTTTATCTATTTTACGGGACCAACAGTAATTGAGGAACCAGAGAATGGAGAACATATTTTTCTCAGCAGGTCTCATTGACAGTTAGGAATAAAAACTCCATCTCTATCATTAACAGGGAAATGGAAAATTTAGGTATGCATTTTCTTTCTAGAACTTACCTCTCATATCCTTT
>NW_007872688.1:0-582 GCF_000696425.1 Galeopterus variegatus
GTTTGAGTTAGAGAGTGTAAGATGTGAATATTTTAAAAACTACTTTTCAGGGCCGACCCTGCGGCTCACTCAGGAGAGTGCGCCAAGGCCGCGGGTTCGGATCCTATATAGGGATGGCCAGTGCACTCACTGGCTGAGCGCAGCGCAGGCGACACCATGCCAAGGGTTGCGATCCCCTTACTGGTCACAAAAAAGATAAATAAATAAAAATAAAAAATAAAATAAAACTACTTTTCACAGCCAAAAAGGTACACAGAGAAACTTAGCAGAGAACTTTCTAAATTACATATTAAGGTCTACTTACTTTCCACTATGTGACAGGAATTTTATAGATACAGCACTGGATTAGAAATGGAAAATTGAGTGGCCATAAGGTAGTCAGGGACACAATGTGGTAACATGCATCACATTGAAAGCCTTGAAACCATCAACCCTTTGATTCACTAATACCTTTGCAGGTGTCTTTCATAAAGAAAACCTCCCAAATGAAAACAAGCTTTTGGGACAAAAGTGGCCCTTACATTATTTATAATAGCAGAGAACAAAGGTGACAAGTGACGGGGCTGAGATACAACTTTACCA
>NW_007872689.1:0-582 GCF_000696425.1 Galeopterus variegatus
TAGCCTTGTAGATGCTCAGTTGGTCTCTTTGGAGCATGCTCACTGGTCAACTTCCAACATACACACTGTAAATTACTTAAAATATATTTGGTGCTCTCCAGTGCCCCCAGTTGAAAGTCATTAAAGGGCTAACTCATTTCTAATGAGCATGCTCAGCTACTGAACATACATAATTCTGTGTCCTGCAGTTTCAGTCTCCCAGTGTTGGTGCTGAATATAGGTACAACAAGCAACAGTAACTCAGGGCTTGGAGGAGGGGCTTGAGCCCTAGGGGAGTGGTTTGAGATCCAGGGGAGTGGCCTGAAACCCATATCCACTGAAACTGAGCACCTCCTATCTCAGTTCTGGTGGCTTTAAAAGGAGAGTGACTGGGCCGGCCCGGTAGCGCACTGTAGAGTGCGCCGCTTGGGAGTGCGGCAGCGCTCCCACCGAAGGTTCGGATCCCATGTGGAGACCGGTTCCTGCTCACTGGCTGAGCGTAGTGCGGGCGCGACACTGAGGGTTGCGATCCCGTTACCGGTCAGTAAAAAAAGACAAAAAAAAGGAGAGTGACTGAGGAGGTTAGTGTCTCTCTGCTTCCAC
>NW_007872690.1:0-582 GCF_000696425.1 Galeopterus variegatus
TGATCTTTTTGATGTGCTACTGTATTTTGTTTGCTAATATTTTGTTGATGATTTTGATGCTATGTTCATCAAGGATATTGGCCTGTAGTTTTCTTTTCTTATTGTATTTTTGTCTGGTTTTTGTATCAAGGTGATGCTGGCCTCACAGAATGAGTTTAGGAGAATTACCTCTATTTTATTTTTTTGGAAGTTTGAAAAGAATTGGTATTAATTTCTCTTTAAAGTTTTTGTAGAATTCAGCATTGAAGCCACCAAGGTCTGTGGCTTGTTGTAGTAGTAGGGAGACCACTGATTACTGCTTCAATCACATTTCTTGTTATTGGTCTATTCAGGTTTTGTATTTCTTCTTGGTTCAGTCTTGGTAGTTTGTATGTGTCCAGAAATTTATCTATTTCCTCCAGGTTCTCACATTTGTTGGTGGATAGTTGTTTATAATAGTCTCTAATGATTATTTGTATTTCAATGGTTTTTCATTTCCAAATTTTTATCATATCAAAAAAGCAACTTTTTTGTTGTTAATATTTTGTATCTCTTTTTGGTCTCTATTTCACTTAGTTCTGCTCTGATCTTAATTAATTCTTT
>NW_007872691.1:0-582 GCF_000696425.1 Galeopterus variegatus
TTTGCAATTAAGTTCATAATATCTATCTGCAGGAGTTTTTTGTTTGTTTGTTTGTTTGTTTTCCTGTTTTTAATACTATCTTTGGTTTGAGTAACCTGATGATACTGGCCTCAAAATATGTTTTAAAAATTCACTCATTCTATTTTCTGAAAGAAATTGTGTAGAATTTGTGTTCATTCTTCAAATGTGTGGTAGAATTCTCCAATGAAATAATCTGTGCCTGTATGTATTTTTGGAGAGCTTTTTCAGTTCTATAATTTTCTAAAATTCCAGTTCTGTAACTTTTTAGTTGTATGATTTCTTTTTGTTTCTTTTTTATATAACTTCTACAGTTATATGATTTCTTTTTGTTTCTTTTTTATATAACTTCTATCTTTACTGAAATTTTCTAGTGTTTCATTTGTTTCAAGGAAATTTGCAATCAATTTTTGAATTTTATGTAATGGCTTCTTCAAAATTCATGTTAGGTAATTTCAACATAGAATTCATCTTTCTGTTGCCTTTTCTTGTTCAAGTTGTGATTTTTTTGCTTCTTAGTATGAAGGTTACTTTTTTATTGTATCTTGAACATTTTTTCTACTG
>NW_007872692.1:0-582 GCF_000696425.1 Galeopterus variegatus
CACAAAAAGGTTGAGCTCAATAAATATTTGTTGAATTAATGAAAGGATGATACAAAAGCTACCATTGAACATAAGCACTAAAGCCAAAATTAGTTGAAGTTAATTGGCACTATAATTCCAATTGGCTTTGTTTAGGGGTTGGGAAAAAAAGAGAGAGAGAAAAAAAGCAATGTTCAGAGCTTCAATTTGCCCTGCCATGTATTTAATGTTTAAGGTATTCATGTCCTTTGTCATCTAACTTTGCAATGTTCTGGGACTGGCCATGTGGCTTGCACAGGTCAGCAGGATGGATGCAGCAAACATGACCAGGCAGAAGCTGGAAAAGTGCTGGAATGATTGGGCTTGCTCTCTGTCTTGCACTGCTGCTGTTACCATGAGGATATAGCTGGTCTAGCCCGCTGGAGTACGAGAGACATGTAGTAGAGCTGATGCATTCCAGTTGCCTCACCCGAGACCTGCCCAGATAAGCCAGATGTCAACCAGATGACTGCATCAAAGTTCAGCAGATCCACCTAGAAAGCACCCTAGACACTTGGGCAATGAAAACTTATTATCATATGCCACTGAAGTTTGGTGGTTCTT
>NW_007872693.1:0-582 GCF_000696425.1 Galeopterus variegatus
TTTAGAGTTTTATCAAATCATCTGGCTTATCATTTGTAGCTGAAGCCCTTGGGTTTGTCTGCTTAGCTCTGGCTTATGCTGAATTAAAGTTGGTGTGCTTCATAGCTGCTGGCTGCCCCTGACCAGAGACTTATGACTCAAATAGTTGAAGAACACTGGAGTTAGGAGGTCAGGATTTCAGATCTGATTGACTAACTAGCTGGGTGTCCTTTGGCAAGTCTTTTAATCTCTCTGTGCCTTAGTATTCTCATTTATAAATTATGACATTGGAGTCTAGAATCTTTAAGGCCCCTTTCAGCTCCAAAATTCTATGGTTCCATACTTCTAATTCCAGGAAAATTCAGTTCTAAGGAATGTTGAATTTCTCTTCAAGGTGGGAAAAATGATACTATGGCTATGTACGATATCTCTGCATGTTCCTGTATACTCCCATGAATAGCTTTTCAGGGAGTTAAAAGTTTCTTTTTAAGTCCTATAATTTATCATATAACTCTAAAAACTGAATTTGGATACAAGTTGCTTTGTGTTGGGATGACCCTATCTCAGTCATGGATCCAGCTATTTACTCTGCAAGACACAGCA
>NW_007872694.1:0-582 GCF_000696425.1 Galeopterus variegatus
TGGACCCTGAATGTAAATGATTACTTTAAGTGTGATTACTTTACTTTAAAAAGCATTCGTGATTTCAGTGATCCTTTCTAAAATGTGTAAAAATATCAGCGTCTCCAATGATAAAAACAACAACAACATCTGCCGATGGCAAAATACAGTCAACTTTCAGGGCCAAGTTTTCGGAAGCCGCCAGTGTGTTTGCATGTGTGATTTTCTTTTTCACATATAAGTTTCTGTGGATACAAAAATATATGTTGGTACGTACAGCTCAGGTGTCTGTATCTTAAATTTACATAGCTATGGCTTTTCCTGCTGTACAGCTCAGGTGTCTGTGTCTTAAATTTACATAGCTATGGCTTTTCCTGCACCTGAATATTGAGGTGTTTAAAATTTGTAGTGTGAAGATATAAAGCTTTGAGTTTGTTGTTGGTGTTTGGCATAGAATCTTGGGTTGTTTTATTCTTTGTATTTTTAAAGCAAATCTACCTAACTTTTCAGAGGGATCACTTTTCCTGTTAATGTGTGCATTCGTTTTTTTCTCCATTTCCCTTAAAACTTAAAAAAAAAGTGATAATAGCGTATATTCGGATA
>NW_007872695.1:0-582 GCF_000696425.1 Galeopterus variegatus
CATGGGAGCTGAGCCATGTTCCAGAAGTTACTAGTTTTAGATAGAAGAATCCTAGGAGGATTCAGAGGGAATTTGGAACAATATTTATAAAGTAATTATGTGGTATCATTATCACACCACAGAAATATTCTGGAGAAAAAGCCTCTAGCATGATTTTCCCCCTTACTGGGTTGCTCACTCTGAATTTCTCTTTAGACTGCCACCAAAAAGTAGTTCTTTCTAACTAGTGAGAGAGTACAGACTCAGGCAGAAATTTTAACCCATTTGGATCAGCAGGCTCAGGCAGAAATTTTAACCCATTTGGATCAAGAAGAGGAAAAACACATGAACAGATAGAGATAGAAACAGAGATATAGACATAAATATAGCTACTAGGGTCTTCATTACAATTGAAGGTGGACATCCCTCCTGTAATACTGATTTCCCTTCGGAGAAAAGTATCTTTAATTTTTAACTCCATAGATGTGCTACAAATCTTTTATTTTTTTAACACATGCCCAGTATCAAGAACTGTACTTGTCTATGGTGTGAGGCAGTCAGTCAGCCATTGCCAGGGATGTATAATGGCTCAGACACGTGGGA
>NW_007872696.1:0-582 GCF_000696425.1 Galeopterus variegatus
CCAGAAGCTTCCATAACATTCTATGCTGAGCTCTGTGACTCTCCTCTGTGCTCCATGAACTCTCTGGATCTTGCTAAATTATATCAAACTTATCTGTTTATGTGTTGGTTTCTCCTATTGTGAGAAGGCCTTAGAGGGAAGTGGCTGTGTCAATTCATCTTCATACCCCCAGTACCTATTACAGAATACAGTGCCCACACATATGCAATAAAATCTGTTCAACTGCCTTGGAACAAATGCCAGAGACAAACTAGATTGATTTTCAACATAACAATTTATTCAGGATTTCATTTCTGAGCACACATGCTCTCTCTTTTTTTTTTTATTCAGGCCCGTGATCCAGAATGGTGGTCAGATTTTCAAATCGGCCTATGGTGAGAAAATCTGGAGTTAGAGCTCCACATTCTGAAGGTCACCTCCAAACCCTGTTTCTTAAGGTCTTCCTTAGTCCACGTTTTTACCTTTTGCTTCACCATGCTGCTAAGGTCTTCTACTGATCTGGTCTTTTGTTTATTTGTGGGTGCCTAGGTTCTCCCTGAACAGAATGTGGCACTCAATTATGCAGCCATCTCAACTCCTAGG
>NW_007872697.1:0-582 GCF_000696425.1 Galeopterus variegatus
CAAAGGGAGAAAAGGACAATAACTGCAAGTAGAGTATTTTTAGTGAGAATAAACAACATGAGCTTTTATAAAGAATAAATTCATGGTAAAAGAGAGGACCTAAAACATGTGCAGGACTTAATGGACAAAGGGAGCTGGTTAAGGTCTCCCCAGGTAAGGTAAGAGCATTGTATATAGGGAAAGACAGATTCAAAGGTGAGGAGCCATAATGATCAGGGGGTGGGATATTCTGCTTTGCCATGGGGCTCTGCAGAGAATCCTCACCAGGAAGAGAGCACCCAGTAGATGTGCTCCACCGACCCTGGACTTCCCAGCCTCAGAAACTGTAAGCAATACATTTCTTTTCTTTATAAATCACCCAGTTTCAGGTATTTTGTTATAGCAACACAAAACGGACTAATACACCTGCAATCCCCTTATTCCCTCCCACACCCCACCTCCATGGTATGGGGATTTGTTGCTTACACCTCTGCAAAGATTTGATCTTTTGGTCTGCTCAGGCCACCATAAGAGAATAACACGGACTGAATGACTTAAACAAGAGAAATTTATTTTCTCACAGTTCTGGAGGCTGCAAGTCCA
>NW_007872698.1:0-582 GCF_000696425.1 Galeopterus variegatus
CTTGCTTAACTGAAACTTTATACCTGTTGAACAGTAGCTCCCCAATTCCCCTCCTCCCAACCCCTGGGAACCACCACTCCACTCTCTGCTTCTATGCGTTTGACTATTTTAAATGGCTCATATAAGTGGAATCATGCAGTATTTGCCCTTCTGTGACTGGCTTATTTCACTTAGCATAATGTCCTCCAGGTTCATCCATGTTGTCACACATGGTAGGATTTCCTTGTTTAAGGTGAGTAATATTCCACTGCATAAAGAAAAATATATATCACATTTTCTTTATGCTTTCATCCATTGATGGACACTGAGATTTTCTATACCTTGGCTATTTTGAATAATGCTACAATGAACATGAGAGTGAAAATATTTACTTGAGATGCTGATTTCATTTCTTTTGGCTAAATACCAAGAAGAAGGATTGCTGGATTATATGGTAACCTATTTTTAATTTCTTGAGAAGCCTTTATTGTGATATCTCACTGTGGTTATAGTTTGCATTTCCTTGATGATTAGTCATGTTGAGCATTGTTTCATATTCATTTGGCCATTAGTGTGTCTTCTTTGGAGAAATGCCTATTCAAG
>NW_007872699.1:0-582 GCF_000696425.1 Galeopterus variegatus
CTCATTTTATGAGGCCAACAAAACTCTGATACCAAAACCAGATAAAGACACAGCAAAAAAAAGAAAATTATAGGCCAATATCCATGATGAACATAGATGCTAAAATCCTTGACAAAATATTAGCAATCAGAATACAGCAACACATTAAAAAAATTATACACCATAATCAAGTGGGATTCATCCCAGGGATGCAAGGATGTTTCAACATATGAAAGTCAATAAATGTGATACACCACATCAACAAACTCAAGGACAAAAACCATATGTTTATCTCAATAGATGCTGAGAAAGCATTTGACAAAATTCAACATCCCTTCATAATAAAGACTCAACAAATTAGGTATAGAAGGAAAGGACTCAACCCAATAAAAGTCATCTATGACAAGCCCACTGCCAGTATCATTGTCAATGTGGAAAAACCGAAGGCTTTTCCTTTAAGAACAGGAACAAGACAAGGATTCCCACTCTCACCACTCCTATTTAATATACTACTGGAGGTACTAGCCAGAACAATCAGGCCGGAGAAAGAAAGAAATGGCATCCAGATTGGAAAAGATGAAGTCAAACTGTCCCTATTTTCAG
>NW_007872700.1:0-582 GCF_000696425.1 Galeopterus variegatus
GTATATAAATGGCAAATGCCCCTGTATTGTGGATGTTGTTAAAATATTTGCTATTTTTTTTCATGTAAAATATCTAAAATTGGCCTTTGGAATGGAAGAAGTGTTATCTACCTGCGTTCAGTTTGCTGTTTGAACAAGTCTGAAGTGGGAATTTTTGAAGGATGTTTGTTTTTCAAGTCTTACGTGCTCAGTTGTCATTCTTTGAAGTTGAATATGTTTTTCATAGGCCAGTGTTTTTGATTATGTGTTGTTATATATTTTTTGTTTTGTTTTTGTTTTTTTAAGGAACTTATTTTTTAATTGAAACATATTGATTGTACATATTCATGGGGTACAGAGTTACATTTCAATACATGTGTATAGTGTGTAATCAAATGTTAACATATTTTTGAATGATTACAGAGGCGTTTTATCTTGTGAACATCTACAGGTAGTTCTTGCCTCCTTTAATATTATTGATAATATTAATTCCTCCTTTAAGCCCTAAACTGTAGGACAGCTGGATACTCAAACTTTATGCAAAATTCAAGTACTTATTAATATACACTTACTGTGGCTGTGCTGATCTGTGTAGGACTCAGT
>NW_007872701.1:0-582 GCF_000696425.1 Galeopterus variegatus
GGGTGGCTCTATACAGAGCAAGCTATGTAGAGGTATGTGTGATTGGAATTATTTTACTACTTTACATACATTTTGCATTTGTATACTGGTAGCACAAAGACACTTTAGATATTCCCTGTTTTCAAAAATTTGTGTCAGCGAACCAGATAATGTTGAAGAATATAACTTAGAGCTGGAATTATATCAATTGTTTTAGGGTAGCTGTAGGGCCGATATGAGTATTACTTTCAGGATACTTGGTAAGCTTAAAAATGTTTGGATTGGTGGATGTGATGCCTGTAGTTATTGAGAGTACAGAAATGGAGAATTTTGTTAATACAATTAACTACTAAGAAATTAGAAAAGGTAATAGGTATAAGCAGCAGTCAGACCATGAGATAACAGAGTAGAGATTTGCTAATGTCCATCCTTATCAAGTCTGCAGCTGGCTTGTTAGTGTGGCAGGCACTTGCCACATGTGAGCACATTTGGATAATTTAATATTTAATAAAATTTAATAATCAGTTCCTCAGTTGCACTAGCCACATTTGAAAATGTGATTGCATCTTGGAAAGTCCATTTATAGAACATTTCCATCACTGT
>NW_007872702.1:0-582 GCF_000696425.1 Galeopterus variegatus
AAAAAAAAAACAAAAAAAAAAAGGAAAAAAAAAAAAAAAAAAAGGTAAAGATCATGACTCATACAAATATATATTGAACATATGAGAAAATTTTTATTTTAACTCACTAATTAATGAGGGAACCAGAAACAGTCAATGGAAATTGAAGAACAAACATATGAGGGGTGCTCAAAAGTTCATGGAAAGATTCATATATCTTTCAATTCTATTTTTCCATGAATTTTTTGAAGTACTCTTGTATAGTTTACTAGAAATGCTTAAGTAAATTTGCTGAAGACGTTAAAATGTAGACTCAAACTAAAAATAAAATGTTCAGTTTGAAATCATTTCCTATAGGGTAGAAATCAACTGTATCTCTACAGGACCCCATTTCTACATTGCTACAAAGGTGCAAAATAGCCCAGCTGAAAACAAAGGAGCAGAACCCCACAGTCCATCAGAAGGATACCCAGTAATTTTCTTGCCCTTTTCAAAGTCTTGAACAATTTACCCTGATACTCCCAATTGAATAAAAGAGGTAAGAGATCATGTGCTCAAAGAACACAAAAGGAACACAACTCAGTCAAAAAGTAGATTAAAATA
>NW_007872703.1:0-582 GCF_000696425.1 Galeopterus variegatus
GGGATGGACGAGGGAAGCAAGTGGCTGCCGAGTCACCATCAGCGAGTGGCGCCATCAGATGTTGACGGACGCACGGCCCTTCGCTAGGGTGGGATCCCGAACGTGTGTTTTCCAAGGGGATTCCTCACATGATTCCCTCGGAGGCACATTCTTGATTGGAACGTAGGTGGTGTAGACCTGAACGGGAACGGAGGCCTGGGGGGTTGTCCAAGCAATAGGAGCAACTGCGTGTGCGTGCAGGTGTGCACGCATGTGTGCAGGTGTGTGTGTGCAGGTGTGCACGCATGTGTGCAGGTGTGCGCGCATGTGTGCAGGTGTGTGTGTGTGCAGGTGTGCACGCATGTGTGCAGGTGTGTGTGCAGGTGTGCATGCGTGCGCACATGTGTGCAGGTGTGCATGCGTGCACGCATGCGTGCAGGTGTGTGCGTGCAGGTGTGCACACATGTGTGCAGGTGTGTGTGCATGTGTGTGCAGGTGTGCATGCGTGTGCACATGTGTGCAGGTGTGTGCACACGTGTGTATGATTTCAAACGAACGCAACGCCCCAGCCAGAGACTTGAAAGTTAATCATCAGAGATGTGA
>NW_007872704.1:0-582 GCF_000696425.1 Galeopterus variegatus
TTATAATTTTATATATTATGAAAAATGTTGCAAAGAAATTCTGGGAGACTGGTGGCAACACGTCCTGAACATTACAAGTTTCTGGGGAATTTGGTAAAAATCCAGATGCCCTGTCCTAGAATTAGGCATGCCATTTTGTTCTTACATACATCATGGCAGAAGTAAAAAATGATAATATTTGTAGGGTGCATGGAGGTAAAAAGTTTAGTTATAGGTCCTGAAAGGGGACCAGCACTTCTGTCCCACCAAGCACATCCAGCACCCCAAGGGCTGAGGAGAATCAAATGTCAATAGATTGAAAACTCTCCCCAATTCTAGCACAGTAATGTTCTGGTAACTCTGCTCTAGAGCAAGTATTTTCAAATTTGGTTGCACATAGAATCTGCTTGGGAGCTTTAAAAATCTGCTATGCCCAGGCTATATCCAAGACCAATTAAATAAAAATACATGGCAGTAGGATCAAGATATCACTGCTTTTTAAAACCTCCCAGTTGATTCCAACATGCAACCAAGGTTGAGACCCATGTTGGACAGTATCTTCCAAACTCCCTGAGTTATAAGAATCACCTAGAACACTTGTTA
>NW_007872705.1:0-582 GCF_000696425.1 Galeopterus variegatus
GCTTCTGAAGTGTGACGAAGCATCTTTACTAAAAGAATGGGAAGTGCCCCGCCATCCCCCCACACATAATCTCTCTACATGGTGACATGTCACTGACTCCCCGGGGCCTGGGCCATGTGTCCCCAGGTTGCACAGGTCGAGAGAGACAGACCCCTGTGAGTGACCCGGGCAGAAGGGTCTGGCCGCTTTCCCTCCCCCCGCCAGCAGGTGAGATGGGCAGACTTCGTGGGCTCAGGCCAGAGCCTGTTCCTCCACTTCCCAGCTCCAGGGCTGAGCCTCCGTTTTCTCAGGAGTCGCGAGGAGCAATAAAACACCTCAGAGGTACCATCTGTGCAGCACTGGAAATTGTGGCCAGTGGGCTGCTGCCCAAATGTTTATTCCTTCCCTGCTTTAAAACTGTAAAACAAAACACAAACTGCAAGCCAGCAAACAAATATAAGATTTGAGGTTAAAAAAAAAAGAATATTTCCAGCCCTAAATATCTACCAAATAGCAAAGTCTAGATGCCTAAAAATAAGGATGCTGTCTCCAAAACATCGCTTTATGCCAAAATGTCCACTATGGATTCAGCGGGCACAGGAA
>NW_007872706.1:0-582 GCF_000696425.1 Galeopterus variegatus
CTGAGGCAGGCAGAGCTTGCTACATCCCTCCCCTGGGTCCTGGTGCCTGGGTTCCAATCCCGTCTCCACCACTTACTAGTTACATGGTCTTAGGCAAGAACCTTGAACCCTTCCATGCCTTAGCCTCCTCACTGAGATGTGGGGTAGTAAGAGCGCCTGCCCTGTGGGGCTGCCAGCAGACAGAAGGTAGTCCGTACAGGTCACTTAGAATCTAATGATCTCCTCTCCACTGTTTACTACACGCAGTAAGTAGTCATGTCAGTGCCAGCTTTGATGCTGCTGTTGCTGCATATTATTCCTTCCACAACCACCCACTCGCTGAGGGACGTGGAGCCTGCACATGGTAAGCATTCAATAACTACCTACTACTGTCATTTTTTACCATGATTTCCAGTGCCAAGCTCAGGACTGGCTTCAGAAAAATTCATTAAGCCCAGTTTGAAAGAAGATTTCAGCCACAGGTCATTTAGCTCAACACTGTGGTGCTGGTGTCCTGGAGTATCCACTGTCAAGGATAAAGAGCCATGGTTTGACCTGTGATATATCATGTGATGATGGAGACAGAGATCATGGGTCTAACTC
>NW_007872707.1:0-582 GCF_000696425.1 Galeopterus variegatus
CCCTGTGAGGTACATTTGTTTTATGAATCCCCTACAGTCCAAGGGACCTAGTTCACCCTAAAGAAATGAACCAATTTTTACTGCTCACAACATGTAGAAGCACTGTTTGTTCATCATCCATACATCCACTCATTCATTCATTTATTCATGCTGAGATTATTGTCTGCTAAAAGCAATGAATATTTGATGCATGAATAAATACTTCCACCACAGGGATTCATGATACTTATTTTCATGTTCTAAAACACTCACTAACTTGCCTGAGAAAATCTCCCATAGCTTTCTTTAATCCAATAAATGTATACTGGTTACAGGTTGGTCTATTAAGTTGTTTCCTCCTCCTCACCTCGCCACCCAAAACACAAGTACACAGTTAACAGCATCAACTTTAAACATGAAATGTGTGAATATGAAATGAAAAGTGCCCCGAGATCATAAAACTTCCATTTATTTATTTATAATTTTTTTAAATTATTTTTTTCTATTTTATTTTTAATTATTTTATTCATAGCATTAATTGTATTGGTAATAGTGCTGATGGATCACTTATTTTTTCTAACCTTTACTTTTTTTATTTTTTAG
>NW_007872708.1:0-582 GCF_000696425.1 Galeopterus variegatus
GCTCAACATCATTAGTCATCAGGGAAGTTCAAATTAAAATCACAATGAGAGGCCTCTTCACGCCCACTAGATGGAAAAAATGTAAAAGATCGACAAGACCAAATGTTGGCAAGGGTGTGGAGAAATTGAAACATACCTGTACTTCACTGGTAAGAGTGTGAAATGGTAAAACCACTTTGGAAAACAATTTGGCTCTTATAAAGTTAAGTATACACCACAACCTAGCAAAATAGCAGTTATTAATACAGTAGAATAACACCCAGTAACAAAAATGAGTACACTACAGACACGTGTAAAATATGAATGAATCTCAAAAACATTATGTTCAGTGAAATAAACCATACACAAAAGATTATACACTGTATGATTCCATTTATATAAAGTTCAATAACAGGCAAAACTGATCTATGATGATAGAAATTAGAACAATGGTTGCTAAAGTGGGAACTTTCTGGGAGGTGGTGAAAACGTATATGCATTTATCAAAATTTATCAAATTGTACACCTAAGATCTATGCATCTAAGTATATGTAAATTTTATTTCAGTTTTTTTAAAAAGATGTTTCCAATAATGGTATTAAA
>NW_007872709.1:0-582 GCF_000696425.1 Galeopterus variegatus
AATCATCAATGGCAACCAATCAACTGAGGAGAGAGTGGAGTTAGGAAAATCAGTGAATGCACATTCATTGCATATTTTAAATCTAGTTATAGATAATGAAAACTATTCAGGAGTGGGGTATGAGGAGTTTAATGAGTGTCAGAATGCAGTCCTTTCAGAGACTGATGTCATCTCTGCTGGAGAGAAACCTGATGAGCATAATATAGCTGAAGAATCAAACAGTCATCTTGAGCATCTTAGTCAGCATCATAAGATTCCAGCTGGGCAACTTTTTGAATATAGTGGAAAAGAACAATCCTCCAACACAGTGCCAATAATATTTGCATATAAGAAAAGTCATATGGGTGAGACCACTTGTAAATATAGTGAGTATGGGAAAGCCTGTAATAAGTCCTCTGTCATTCCCCAAGAGATAACTCGGGTAGGGAAGAAAACTTCAATGTGGGGTATGTGGGGAAATGTTCTATAAAAAGTCTAAACTTACTCAACATCAGATTATACACACAGGAGAGAAACATGATAAATACAGCAAATGTCAGAAATCTTTTGTTAAACAATCATATCTTATCTCATATCAGGGAA
>NW_007872710.1:0-582 GCF_000696425.1 Galeopterus variegatus
AGTGACATTAGCAAGGTGGTGGACTAGGAGGTCCTAGAGTTCCCCCACAAAAGCAAAAATTTAACAAAATCTGTGAGTGAAAATAACTCTAGGAGAGCTCTGGAGTATAATTAAGAAGATGCACAACTATGTGGAGAAAAAAACTGAAAATGGCAGAATAGAAATGGGTAGAAAGCATTTAGCTTCATTCACTCAATTACCCAGGCCAGCACAGCTCAGTGAGAAAGAATCCCCTTCAACTGGAGTTTCTGCATGAGAATTAAGGAGAGCAAAAAGACTCCAGCAACCTTTGCTACCAAGGACCCCAGAAGCCCTCACTGCCATCAAGGATGCTCACGTTCTTTGTCAATAGTGACTCCAGCTGCTAGAGCCACCCAGAGCCCACATTGTTGTGCCCCCACATAGCTGGAGCCACTACACACCCTACCCAGTTAGGGCCCTTTTATCCACCCATGGGCGGTGGGCTTTCCCTACCAAAGCCAGTCTGTAAAGTCTGAAAGAGGTGGCTGCTTCTTTAAATGCAGTGACACCAATACAAGCCTACAAGAAACATGAAAAAACAAAGAAACATAACACCACCAA
>NW_007872712.1:0-582 GCF_000696425.1 Galeopterus variegatus
TTTAATTGTAACATATAAAATACAGAGCTCCTTAAATTTCATGAAACTGACATCATTGCAGGCTCTTAGTCTAAATCATTGACAAATCAACACTTTCAATTGCTCCAGCAAAGATCTCCTTTGTCAAACCTGACTACACTTTGACTGGTGTGAAGTGAATGAGGAGGAGTAAAAGAGAAGATGAAGTTGTAGGTCACTGTGAAGACTACAGCTTGAAATGAGATGGGAAGACAGTAGAAAACTACAGAGGAGTGATATAATCTTCAATTTTAAATCAATAAATTTTAAGTATTACATTCACAATCTTATGCAATCATTGCATCTCTCTAGCTTCAAAACTTTTCCATCACCCCAACATAAAATCCGGTAGCTATTATTTTACCCTCCATTTCCCTTTTCCTCCATTCCCTGGCAACCATCAATCTTTTTCCTGTCTCTATAGATTTGCCTATTTTTTATATCTCAAATAAAAGAAAACAAACAATATTTGACCTTTTGTTGTAGGCTTCTTTTACTGAGGATTTTGAGGTTCATCCATGTTTCCGGAGGTATAAGTACTTCATTTTTTTTTTTTTTTTTTTT
>NW_007872713.1:0-582 GCF_000696425.1 Galeopterus variegatus
TTTTAAGAAAATCAGAGACAATGAAATGATCACTCTAGCTTTCATAGAGAAAAGGGGAAAAGCCCTCATATTAACTATTATCCAATCAAGATTGAACACTCGAATCTAGCAGAAAATGAAGGAATGTTCTAAAATCAGAGTAATGATTGATTTCTAAACTAGAATTCTAGCACATTATCATCAAATTTAAAGATAATGTAAAACATGCTCAGATACAGAGTTCTCAGAAAGAATACAGTTAAGTACCACATAAGAATGTTTTCGTTGACGATGGACTGTATATGTGATGGTGTTCGGAACAGTGGGTTATACTATATAGCCTAGGTGGGTAGTAGTCTATACCATCTGAGTTTGTGTAAGTACACTCTATGATATTCACACAATGATGAAATTGCCTAATGTTGTTAAGCAACAGATGACTATAATTTCATGCCAAATCTCGGAAAGAAGCTGTAGGATGTGTTCCACCAAAGTGAAAGAATATAAAAGGGCATGAACTGTTTAGATCCTCATCTATTATATTTGAATGTCAATAGATTATATTTAAATCTTTCAGAGTTAATAAATAAGGGTCCAGTTGCA
>NW_007872714.1:0-582 GCF_000696425.1 Galeopterus variegatus
ATTTTTATGAGTCTTCAGGTTTTGGTTGATCCTCACTATTTTTCTTTGTTTCTCATTTCATAAATTTCTATATTTTAAACGTTTAATTATGTACATTTTAAAAGTATATCATGCCATGTGTTTTCTGAATTTGTTTTTACTTGAGTATATATTATTTTAATGCTAAATTTGTGTCTTTCCTATTATATGCTTTTAAAATCAGAAAATTATCTATGTATTTTTTAGTGAAATCCAAATTTTATGCAATTTTTTTTATCTTTGCCTTTAAATATTTTATATATTCCATTAAAATTTTACCTTTGACACATCAAAAATTTAGTAGTCTTTACCCAGTTTTCCAATGTAGGGGATGCTTATCTAAGAGCATCCCCTATAACATTGCTTTATAAAGTTATAAAGTTAGTTATAAATCATCTTCTTTTTCAGCTGTGTAGGTAAGATGTCTTCTTCCCATATAAGAAAAGCACCCCATGTTCAACATGTAGTAGTAAGATACATCTAATTATTGCCCATTTTTATTCAGATAAATAACTCCAGCTTGAGGTATAAACACCAGTTAAGCTAAGAAATAAGAGAACTTAT
>NW_007872715.1:0-582 GCF_000696425.1 Galeopterus variegatus
GATACCATAAAAAGTAGTGTAAAATGCCATAAAATGGGACAGTTTTAATCCCATTAAACAAACAACAAAGGGCTTATTCACAGATCTTATAACAAACTCCCACAAAACAATAAGAAAAAATACAACCCAGTAGAATGATGGTCAAGAGACCTGAGCAGGCACTTTACAAAAAGAATAATAATAATATACAAATGGCCAATAAATGTACAAAAAGAGTCTTAACCTCATTAATAACCAAAACAATGAAAATTAAAACCACAATAAGCAACTACTCATCCATTAAATTGGCAAAAATACTAACGATATAAGTTCTGGCAAAGATATTAGATGTTGGGCCTTAAAAACTAACGCCACCTTTAGTGACATTACAAGTGGTGCCATTATGGGTCCACAAGGGCATATTAACGTGGCAGCCTAAGATAGCACCAGGAGGAAGTAGGGTGGGAGTGTCTGCCGGAACTTTGCCTTAGCCCTTATTGGCCAAATATGCGCTTCCACGCTTGTGAACACTGCGTGATTGCAATAGCTAGGCATTGAGAAAGGATGCATGCTCTCATAACCTTTAAGCTGATTGGAGGATGT
>NW_007872716.1:0-582 GCF_000696425.1 Galeopterus variegatus
CTAAGACAATTTTATATATTTTAAATCTTTTTTTTTTTTCCTTTTTGTCTTTTTTACTGACCGGTAACGGGATCACAACCCTCAGTGTCACGCCCGCACTGGGGACCAGCAATGGGATCGCAACCCTAGTTGTTGCGCCCGCACCACGCTCAGCCAGTGAGCGGGAACCGGTCTCCACATGGGATCCGAACCCTCGGCGGGAGCGCCGCCGCGCTCCAAAGCAGCTCACTCTCCAATGTGCCACCGGATCGGCCCTATATTTTAAATCTATTAGTTCATATACCTATGTTGCTTTCTCTGCACACCAAAATTGCCTATTGATTTGTTTATTGATTTATGCCAGGAATACCTAATTCCTGGTGTAAAGAATTTTACTCCTGTTTTTGAACCCAAACTATGTGTCAGGATTATTTATTATACAACCCTCGAGGCAGCCACCAACTCTAATTTGGAGCTGCCATTTGAATTAGATTTAGTTGCTAATCGACACAAATTTGGGCAGGATAAATACAAAGATACAGGTTTTATGATATGTACATACCTTTCCTAGGACATAGTGGGAGGGATGAGAGATATTCCCTA
>NW_007872717.1:0-582 GCF_000696425.1 Galeopterus variegatus
ATGACTATATTTTAGGTACAGTGTTAAGTTTCCATGGAATCTCACATCCAAACTATGAGGACTGTGTGTAGAATTTTTGCGAGAATGGCTTCAATTTTACACTGCTTCCTGTATCTACACTCTTTGCCTTGTGACTTGCAGCTGCTCTAACAAGAGATAGGGTCTGTTTCCCTAACCCTTGACTCTGGGCAAGTCTTATGATGCATTTTGGCTGCAGAATGAGAAAGAAGTTACACAACCTCTCAAGAGACCTTTCATACTTTCACTTGCTCTCAATTCCAGCTGCAGGTGAACAAGCCCAGGCTAGCCTGCTGGATGGGGGAGACGGTGGGTCAGTCAGCTGCACTGACTTAGCTGACAGCTACCCTCCAGAAGCAGAGCCCATGGTGACTGGAAGCTGAAACAAAGACACAAGTGTGGGCCCAACCAAGACTAGAAGAACCATCCAGCTGAGTCAAGCCCAAATTGCTGATATTCAGAATCAGGAGCTAAATAAATGGTGGTTGTTTTAAGCCAGTAAGTTTTGGGGTGTTTGCTATGTCACAAAGCTAATAAAGATGGATGTTCTGTTAGTAGACATGT
>NW_007872718.1:0-582 GCF_000696425.1 Galeopterus variegatus
CCTCGTGGAATTGCACAGCGTCCTTCCCTTGCCTTCTAACCGAGGAGCTTGGATTCCATGACTTCCAAGGACCTGCCTGACTCTAATAGTCTATGATTATAATGCTTCTCAGCACTCATGTCTAAAGCAGTTTACCCTTCACGTTCACTTAGCAGTTCCTCCTGTACAGAAACAGCCCTTCTCAGAACGTCGTCTTCTCTTCCCATTCACCAGTTTCCACTTCAGAACGCAGAAACCTGTTGTACAAAGTAATCAGTGAGCTGCCCTGCATCTAAGGCAAGCCTGTAGAAGATTCAAGCTGATGAAAAGTCTTCTGATAAAAGGGTTTCTTTAAGGAAAAGAAAATTCCACAATGCAACCAGCAATGTTAATCTTCAATAAATATGCTGTTAATATTTAACTGGCATTTATTTAAACTTACAGTAACTGTCCTATTAAATTTAAATTAATTACCCATTTGGGAATCTTCCCCTAAAGCCTAGCTGGAACATGGCTGTCTAGATCACAGTCTGTGTTAGGCATCCAGCCATAAAGAGAATATTTAAACCATCCTTGTATGACTAGACTATTAGAGTATCATGG
>NW_007872720.1:0-582 GCF_000696425.1 Galeopterus variegatus
GGAATATAGCAAGACATTTGAACCCAAAATTCTATCCAAGCCCTGGATCATGGAGACCCAGGTGGTCGTCTCCCTCTCCTGCAGCTCTATTTTAGCCAAGAGAAGTGGAGGGAGGACTGAGACAAACCCAGCAGCTCTGAATTCAATTCTCTTTCCATCCACCATGGAAAAAGACAGTGTTGTCTAAAGGTATATAGATTCTTAGCAGGGGTTACCAGAAAATATTTCTTAAGGTTTTACTTCACTCAAAGTTTCCAGGAACAAGGGCCAGATCCTTTATTATAAGCAATAAACCCTCAACTGGCCACTTAGGTCTCAACTGTGATGAGCTCTGAAATCAACAATATCTTTCTTTTATCTGGATAAAAATACAGTTAAGTTTCACAAGCAATACTTCATTTTATAGTGAGACATTCTAATATAACATTGACTTTAAAAATAAGGAAGTCACATATGATGATTATATCCTATGTTTCATGAAAACATCTCAGGAACAATGGTTAAGTACAAGTCGAATCTATGATAAATTTTAAATATATTGATTATTTATTCAACAAACATTTATTAAGCACTTACATGTAC
>NW_007872721.1:0-582 GCF_000696425.1 Galeopterus variegatus
TTTGTTGTTCACTTTAGTTTCTTTCAGCAGTGTTGTGTAGCTTTCATTGTAGAAATCTTTCGCCTGTTTGGTTTAATTTATTCCTAGGTATTTTATTCTTTTTGTAGCTATGGTAAATACTGGATGCTACCAAACTTTTAAAGAAGAATTAACACCAATCCTTTTCAAAGTGTTCCAAACAATTGATACAGAGACCATTCTCCCAGATTTATTCTGTGAGGCCAGCATCACCCTGATACCAAAATCTAATACTCAACAAAAAAAAAAAGAAAACAATAGGCCAACATCCCTGATGAATTAGAAAGCTAAATGCCAGTATCTTTGAGGAACACAGGCACAAGAGAATTCAACAAGATATTAGCAAACAGAATACAGCAGCACATTAAAAAGATTATGCACCATGATCACGTGGGATTCATGCCGGTGATGCAAGAGTGGTTCAACATATGCAAGTCAATAAATGTGATACGCCACATCACTAAAATCAAGGACAAAAAAACATGATTATCTCAATAGTTGCTAAAAAAATATTTGACAAAATTTCTTCATGATAAAGATTCTCAACAAATTAGGTATAGATGG
>NW_007872722.1:0-582 GCF_000696425.1 Galeopterus variegatus
ATATCAATGTAACCCATATTATATTCACACAGATAAAAAAGACTTGTCACAGTAACGTTCTAGAAGAGGTTATCTGGGAATGTTGCACTGCTAAACCTACTTGTCACTGAGCAACTCTACCCTGTGTCCCAGAGTTCCCAGTGGGGTCGAGTTCCATTAACTCACAGTGGTAACTAGTTCGATAACACACCTTTCATTGACTTCCTTCCCTTTCTCACTTCCCCACTCCACTACTGGTGTTTCCTGTGATCACTTCCAAAATAAACTACTTACACTCAAATTCTTGTCCTGGGGTCTGCAGGTCTGCTTCTGGTGAAATCAAACCACAACAGCTTCGGAAATATGTACTTGAAATATGTCAGAAGGCTGGCCCGTGGCTCACTTGGGAGAGTGTGGTGCTGATAAAACCAAGGCCACGGGTTCGGATCCCTATATAGGGGCGGCGGGTTAGCTCACTTGGGAGAGCATGGTGCTAACAACACCAAGTCAAGGGCTACGATCCCCTTACTGGTCATCTTTAAAAAAAAAAAAAAAGAAAGAAAAAAATATGTTAGTATATAAATGAATAAAGATGCCATGGAT
>NW_007872723.1:0-582 GCF_000696425.1 Galeopterus variegatus
ATAATTTAATGCAGAAATGATACGACTATCTTTTCACAATCTAATATGCAAGAATCAGATGAAAATATCCACCCTCAGAGCACAAAAATCTCAAGAAATCTAGTCTTAAGGCTCAATTTTGTAATAACTTCTGGAAATTTTATTATCAGTCTAATTTGAACACTTTTGAAATTTTAAACTCAACCATTCCAATTTCAAAATAGAATATTTAATCTGTTCAGTTTTCCAGTAATTCAACCATAACTAAACCTATTCTTTAAACTATTTATATGTCACATTTATTACTATGTAATTGTTGTATTTGATATCCCTTACTTACCTGTTTCTTATGTGAAGTTTTGGCTTTCTTCCTCAATTTCCCTGGTATCTGATTTCAGCACATGTATGATTCTGGTTTTGTGATTCTGGTCTCAAAGCTAGTAACTAATATTAAACTCTCATTTAATTTATGCTAACATAGTTCATATATGGCATTGCATATAATTACCTGTGTATTGAATATTCCGGTTACAAAGTAGTGATTCCTAAGTTTTTTTCTCTGTTCTCACCTAATTATTTATTCAAAAATATTTTTAAAATGGT
>NW_007872724.1:0-582 GCF_000696425.1 Galeopterus variegatus
TATAGTTAAATTTTAAAAGCTCTAAAACAAAGAGAATTCTACAAGCAGCAAGAGAAAAGCAGCAGGTGACTTATAGGGGAACCCCCATCAAACTAACAGCAGGCTATTTAACCAAAACCCTACAGGCCAGAAGAAAGCGGAATGATATATTCAAAATACTAAAAGAAAAAAACTGCCAGCCAGGAATTCTCTACCCAGCAAGGCTCACCTTCAGAAATGAGGGAGAAATAGTGTATTTCCCAGACAAACAAAAGTTGTGGGAGTTCACCACCACATGACAAGTGCTGCAAGAAATTCTCAAGGGATTCATTCATCTGGAATCTGAATAATGGTAACCACCATCACAAATACACAAGAAAGAGCAAAACCCATAGTTAAAACAAAAATGCCAGCAAGAAAGATAAAAAAAAGCTAAATCATTCTGCCTTTAATTCCCAACTAACAAGGAAGAAAAGAAATAAAAGGGGAAATAATGGGGCCGGCCCAGTGGTGCACTGCTGCAGTGCGCCACTTGGGAGTGTGGCGGTGCTCCTGCCGAGGGTTCGGATCCCACGTACAGACCGGCCGCTCACTGGCTGAGCG
>NW_007872725.1:0-582 GCF_000696425.1 Galeopterus variegatus
AGAAATTCCTTTCTTGTTAGCAGTTCAATTCATCACCAATAAGCAATTATAAATCTAAAAATTTTTTTTCACCTTTTTAAAAAAAATTATAGTTGTTGTACATATCTGTGGGGTTCAGAGTTGAATATCAATACCTGTGTGTGATAAGTGATGCTCAAATCAGGATAATTAGTATACTCAACATTATACAAATGGTAGTATTTCATTCTTTTTTATGGCAGAGTACTATTCCATTGTGTATGTATACCACATTTTCCTTATCCAGTTATCTGACAATGGAAACTTAGGTTGGTTCTAACTCTTGGCTATTGTAAATAGAGCCGTTATAAACACGGGGGTGCAGGTATCCCTTCAACACGTTGATTTCCATTCCTTTGGGTATATACCAAGCAATGGAATTGCTGGATTGTATGACAGTTCTATTTGTAGTTGTTTGAGGAACCTCCAAACCATTTTCCATAGTGGCTGCACTGATATACAGTCCCACCAACAATGTAGGAGGTTTCCCCTATATCCACATACTCACCAGCATTTGTTATTGTGCTGTCTTTTTGATAATAGCCCGTCTAAGTTGGGTGAGAT
>NW_007872726.1:0-582 GCF_000696425.1 Galeopterus variegatus
TTGCAGCATTATCCACAAAAGCCAAGATATGGAAACAATTTCAGGTGTCTATCAATGGACAAATGGATAAAGACACTGTACTATATAGATACACAGTGTAATATTATTCAGCCTAAAAAACATTTTCCACAACATGGATAGATCTGGAGGATGTTATGTTAAGTGAAATAAGCCAGACACAGAAAAATATTGCATAATCTCACTTATATTAAGTGTTATCTTTTTTAAAAGGTCAAATATATTGAGATAGAGAATAAAACAGTGGATATTAGGGTTGGGTGGGAGTGGGGGAGGAAATGGAGAGATGCAGGTCAAAGGATACAAAGTAAAGATTATGTAGGATGAACAAGTCAAAAGATCTAATGACCTGAGGACTGTGGTTATTAATAGTACATTATATTCAGGATTTTTGCTAAATAAATAGATTATAGCTGCTCTTGCCACGTGGGAAAAAACAGGTAACTGTATGAGATGATGGATATGTTCATTTGTTCCGCTATAGTAACCATTTTACTGTATATGTATCTTATAACATCAAGTTGTATACCTTAAGTATACACACTAATATTTATTTCTAAAAAA
>NW_007872727.1:0-582 GCF_000696425.1 Galeopterus variegatus
ATATATATATATATCTTCAATTGGTTCTGTTTCTCTGGAGAATACTGACTAACATAATAATATTTTGTCAGTCAGCATACCTGTAGTAGTCCAACAAAACTTGCATGGTTGTTGTTTTCTATTGTTATATTGATATCTACATTAACAGAAGCAGTTCTGCATTCTTACCTTTTCAACAGGAATTTCTGAAACCTCCAATCAGATGATCACATTGCTGTCTATAGTGATCTTAACGGGGGTCTAAATCTATCTTTTTCTCTTCTTGTGCCAGCTGTTAGACTGAAGAAATGGAGACATTCTTAAAATTTATGAACCTTCCACTCACGCAGCACATTTCTACTGAGGAATTCAAGGTACTTTGGAGTTTTTATTGAATTTAATTTTAAATAAACCTGAGATTTAAGGTGAAAGTGCTAGTTTTCTTGCCTACAAAATGGAAAGGCATGAGCACAGAGTACTTTCATGCTATTCTTGAAAAATGGCATGTAAGCTGGATGCTTACAAATCAAGCAGATGACAATGGTAATACAGCTTGTAAGGTAAAGAAATCTTATAGTAAAAATGATTATAAAACATACTGTC
>NW_007872728.1:0-582 GCF_000696425.1 Galeopterus variegatus
GGATTTCGTGAATCTTTAGATCACTTTGGGTAGTATGGACATTTTACCATGTTAATTATTCAAATCCATGAACACAGAATGTCTTTCCATCTTTTAGTATCCTCTTTAATTTCTTTCAGCAGGGTTTTATCTCCAGATATTTAATTCTTTTGGTAGCTATTGTAAATGGGCCTGTTTTCTTGATTTCTTTTTCTGCTTGCTTGTTTTTGGAGTATAAAAACGCTACTGATTTTTGTGTATTGATTTTGTATCCTGCAACATTACTGAATTCATTTTTCAGCTCTAGGAGTTTCTTGGTAGAGGTTATAGGTTTTTCTATATATAGAATCTTGTCGTCTGTGAACAGGGACAACTTGACTTCATCTTTTCCAGTCCGAATTCCCTTTGTTTCCTTCTCTTGCCTAATTGCTCTGGCTAATACTTCTGATACTATGTTGAATAGGAGTAACAAGAGTGGGCATCCTTTTCTTGTTTCTGTTCTTAAAGGAAAAGCTTTCAATTTTTTGCCATTCAAGATGATGTTGGTGGTGGGTTTGTTATATATGGCTTTTATTGTGTTGAGATACTTTCCTTCTGTACCTA
>NW_007872729.1:0-582 GCF_000696425.1 Galeopterus variegatus
AAAAAATTGGACATTTAAAATAATCTAATGTGGCTACTCTGGAAATTAGATTCCTCTTCTCTTTTCCAAGATTTGATGTTTTCATTTATTGTTGTTGCTCTTTGTTTAGGGACTTTCCTGGACTAATTTTTTAAAGTGTATATTCTTTGTCATGTGCAACTACTAACTTCTCTGGTTAGTGGTCAGCTTGGACAGAGATTTCCCTTAATGCCTTGATCCAGTAAGTCTCCCATTCTGTGCTGAGGGGCTCTTTGTGTGTGTTGGAGCACTTCAATGCTTTGGCAGGCTACAACTCTGCCTTCACCTTCATTTTTTGCTTGAGCAGAGTCTCAAGGTCAGATGGAGGTGAGAGACTGGGGCTCTTTCAGGTCCTTCCTGGACATGTACACAGCTCTGCACATGCATGTCTTCTAGATACCCAAGAATACGTTGAAGCTTTTCAGAGCCTCTTTGGACATCTTATCCCCTAGATTTTCACTGTAAGTTTTTGAGTTGTCCACTTGTTTGCTCCAACTGGTATCACCACCTCAGGAAGCTGCAATGTTAAACAATTGCTGCTGATTGTTTTTGGCAGGCACCCTG
>NW_007872730.1:0-582 GCF_000696425.1 Galeopterus variegatus
CTTATCATAAGGCTAGGAACCCTCTAATCAGGTAGACAAGGTATCAGCCCAGTTTTTCCAAGGGGCTTTTTATTGGTTCCATAAAAAAATCAACCTCAATTCCCTAAAGTAGTGTAGTCATATCTGAAAATGTGACATTCCAATCCAAGCCTTGGTAAAATAACCAGTGTCTCCAATTTTGTCCCATTACAAAAAGTATATTATTATTGTAATTATGCAAGTAACTACATTGTGATAAAATAAGAAACTCATGAATAGATTCAAATTCCTGGGGAATCAACTACAGATAAAAGTAAATGTTTTAGTTTTGTTCAAAAAAGTATACTTTATCAAATTCTATACACACAGTCCAAAAGAAAGAAAATTTTTTTCTTAAAATCTGAAAAACAAAACATAAAAAGGATTAGCAATGTTTTAAACAAAAGATCATTTCAGTCCTTTATCAGTTCAGTCCCATGTAATTGATTCTTGGTCTGCTTGATGTTATGTTAGCAATTTTATGAGTTCAGTTTTGTTGTTGTTGTTGTTGTTGCTTTAATTATTATTGAATCAAAATTAATTATACATATTTTGGGGGTTCAA
>NW_007872731.1:0-582 GCF_000696425.1 Galeopterus variegatus
TTATCTTAAAATGGACAATTTTTTCAACATTGTAATCTCTGGAATGCAGACTGTACATTTCTGTCACATGAAGTTTTATATCTGATTTAGTTTATCATTTTTTTTTAGGCTTGTTTTGTTTGTGGGGAAATCAGCGCTAATAAGAAAGTTAATAAATTAAGTTAATAAGAAATGCAAACTTGATGCCGATAGCCTGGCTCAATCCAAGTCTCGAAGCCTCAGAGCCAGGGAAGCCAATGGTGTGATTCTCAGTCCGAGGCCAAGGCCTGAGAGCCCAGAGACACCACTGGTGTACGTCCTGGAACCCAAAGGATAAAGAATCTTAAGTTCTGATGTCCATGGACAGGAGAGAAGAGTATATCCTGGCTCCACTGGATAGAAAGAGAGATTGGCCTTTTTCTTCTGTTTTTGTTTTCTCTGGGCCCCCAGCAGATTGGAAGGTTCCACCTCGTCCACTCAAGCCCACATGCTAATCTCCTCTGGAAACACCCTCACAGACACACCCCGAAATAATGCTTTACCAGGTTTCTATGTATTCTTTAATCTTGTTAAGTTGAAACCTAAAATTAACCACATCTACAC
>NW_007872732.1:0-582 GCF_000696425.1 Galeopterus variegatus
TGTAAAGCCATCTGGGCCCGGACTTCTTTTTGTTGGAAGATTGCTAATTACAGCTTCAATCACCTTGCTTGTTATTGGTCTATCCGGGTTTTCTATCTCTTCTTGGTTCAGTCTTGGTAATTTATATGTGTCTAGAAAATTATCCCTATCTTCCAGATTTTCAAATTTGTTGTCATACAGTTGTTTATAATAGTCTCTAATGATTCTTTGTATTTCTGTGGTGTCAGTTGTAATCTCTCCCTTTTCACTTCTGATTTTTGTTATTTGGGTCTTTCTCTCTCTTTTTGGTTAATCTAGCTAATGGTGTGTCTATTTTGTTTATCTTCTCAAAAAGCTAACTTTTATTTTTGTTAATCTTTTCCATTGTTTTTGGGGTCTCTATTTCATTTAGTTCTGCTCTGATCTTAATTATTTATTTTCATCTACTGCCTTTAGGTTTGGATTATTGTTGTTTTTCAAGTTGTTTGAGGCATAGCATTACATCATTCACTTGCAGTCTTTCCATTTTTTTGATATAAGCATTGACTGCAATAAATTTCTCTCTTAGTACTGCTTTTGCAGTATTCCACAAGTTTTGGTATG
>NW_007872733.1:0-582 GCF_000696425.1 Galeopterus variegatus
TTTTAAAAATGTTCTTAAAAAAATAAAGAAAAAATGTCCAGGTATTCCCCAGAACCAAACCATTCTAAGAAGAGTAAAATAAGACACAAAGTCTAAAATGACCCATAATGTATTAACTCATATGAGTAATTTCATAAAGTCAATATGCTTGGATAAGGTGTGGAAAGTAGTGCTAAGGTTATCTTTGCAACCAGACCAATCTGGGATCTCCTATTCTTTAACATTTGTGCAACCAGGGAAAGATTACATATACATTTTACTCTTCCACTTGTTCAACTATAAATTAAGTATAATATTCTTTTAAGGCTTTTATATAGGGAGATACCATATGTAACATACTTAGTCCAGTGTGAGGTATATGCTGTTAGGCACTCAAAAATTATTGCTCTTGAAAAATAGCTGCTTAGGTGATTTTGAACCCACTCTCTCACATTCAATAATTTAAAAAATGAACAGAATGTATTTTTAGAGAAAATATTTGAAGCTATTAGAAAGATACCAGTGTTAAAGAAAAATTCTTTTTTTTTTAAGAGAGCAAAGTCTTATTGTATTTATTCAAATAACAATATTGCCTTAAAAATC
>NW_007872734.1:0-582 GCF_000696425.1 Galeopterus variegatus
GGCCTGCCAGGGACCGTTAGTGGCAGGCCAGGAAAGTCCAGGGGCACCGTTAGTGGTAGGGTAGGACAGGCAGGCCTGGGCGTCTCTTAGAGGCAGGCCAGGCTGGGGAGCCCTAGAGGGGTCTTTCTTTCTTTCTTGGGGGCCCAAGGGGAGTCCAGACCAGGGCCTCCTGCCTGTTTGTGGCAGGGCAGGCCAGGAGGGACACAGGTGGGCTAGAAGTAAGAAGGAAAGAAGAAAAGAGAGAGAGAGAGAGACCCCCCAGAAAGAAAGGAGAGAAGGAAAGGAAGGAAGGAAGGAAGGAAGAAAAGACAGGAACAGAAAGAAGGGAGGGATGGTAGGAAGGCAGGAAGGCATTGAAGGCAGGAAGAAAAGAGCCCACCTATGGCCCCCTTGGCCTCTACTGACCTGCCTCTAAGTAACCCCATGTTCTGGCCTCCCCTGGACTTACAGTAAGGGCTCCCCTGGCCTGGAGACCACAGGGACCCCAAGAAGGAAAGAAAGAAGAAAGAAAAGGAAGGAAGGATAGAAAGAAAGAAAGAAAGAAAGAAAGAAAGAAAGAAAGAAAGAAAGAAAGAAAGAAAG
>NW_007872735.1:0-582 GCF_000696425.1 Galeopterus variegatus
TTAGGATAGAAAAGTGTTAAATGAAAATGAAATAGGCATGTTTTTAATGGTGCAAATGCCCCAAATTAGATAAATGGTAGGGTACTGCGATGCAGAAGACAGACAACAGGATTTGTACAGCTTAGCTTCTCAGAAACAGGACATCTTCCCCAAGGGGAAGCAAGGGCCAAAACACAGGGATTGATCACAAGAGATGGATTGCTTGACTGCATGGATTCTGCACTTGGTAGATTATGTGATAGGCTGTGATTCCCCAGAGACTTCTGGGCATTTCAGTTCTGAGATTCTCTGACTACATGAATAGTAACGATATTTTGGACTATTTAAAGAAGTATCAGTCGGGGTTGAGAATACAAGAAGTAAAGCCCATTTTGTCCAATTTCATTGGTTATACTGGCTGACATCTAAAATAATAGTGCCATTAAATAACTCATTTCATAAAGTTAATTAATTAAAAAACAAAAGAAAAACAACAACAAAAAAACCTAGACACTGTATTGCCCCCCTCAGACAATGTAGGCAATTCTGAAACTCTACACAGGAACACCACACTATTTCTCCCTGTTCTATAAAAATCGACTT
>NW_007872736.1:0-582 GCF_000696425.1 Galeopterus variegatus
TTTCTGAGATATTAACATAGGATATAACACTTTCATCATGGATATAATCTTACCTGGAAATTATTTTGTGCTTTGAGAATCATTATCTAGAAGAGCTTAGAAATGAAAAACAAGTTTCATTTTAAATGTCAGAATTTTCTTCTCCTTTATATGTCCCCTAAATCCTATTCAAAATTGCAAGTAGTTTTTAAAATTTTAATTAATCTCTCTTTCCCTGTATTTTATCATTGGCAGATAGTAGAAGTCAGATGTCATTTCCTATATTGTCCCAGAAAAATATCTCTTGCTAAATTGGCTATTTAATTAGATACTATTTTATATTTTCTACATTCCTAAAGGTGACATTGTTGCCAAATTTGCCCTACTACATAGCAGTTATAACTTTGCTCTAGCATTCAACATTTTCCCACTGTCTTTCAAGTTTTTAAGCCTTCTCAAGGCCTTCCCAGTTTTCACATACAATTTCCTCAAAGCCCTTTCATCCTGAACTTTCTGCCTACCTTGAAAGTCAATGTAACATGTCATAGGCTTTGGTATGCAGTCCCCTACTTCCAGGTACCAAATTCTGTTCCAGTTGTGTAT
>NW_007872737.1:0-582 GCF_000696425.1 Galeopterus variegatus
CAGCTTCTGTCCTACCTGAGAAACAAAGTTTAAACCCAAATCACAAAGTTTGGTGATTTTTACCTTGAAATAACTCTCTGAACCTGATCATTTTTTAAAAAGAAAAATGAAACTGGAAGATGAATTATTTGATGTTCTGGAAGTATCAAGTGCAGAAACTTAAAAGCTGAGGGCGTGCAAGTGGAACCTCTGAGCACCTGAGATAGGCAGGAGATGGTGTGGGAAGGGCACCACCATGTTTGCTCTGGTCCCCATTCCCTGATCACCAGCTCCCACCTTCCAGGCCCTCTGCTTTGGGCTTGAGACCCCCTGCCTTCTAGACTCCACATCTGGCAGGGGTGTGGGTGGACTGGTGGGGATGGTGATTCCCTGAGTATTTAAGATCTGTATGTCATATTTTTTCCAATTCTTGCCTGTCTCCGAGAAGTAAAGTGTCCCTTGCTGGTAAGAGATTCCATCCTAGATCTGGGTTTCCATATGAGGCTGAAAACTGTTATGAACTGCATGTTCGTGTCCCCCCAAAATTCACCCCAGTGTGATGGTATTTGGAGATAAAGTTTTGGGGAAGTAGTTAGATTAGAT
>NW_007872738.1:0-582 GCF_000696425.1 Galeopterus variegatus
AGAGAATTATATTAAGTGAAATGAGTCAGGCACATAAAGAGAAATACCACATGTTCTCACTCATTGGTGGGAGCTAAAAATTAATAAATAAATACACACACACACACACAAAAACCAGGGGGTGGGGCGGGGGGAAGAAGATATAACAACTGAAATTTATTTCTTACAGTTTTGGAGGCTGGGAAGTCCATGGTCACAAGTGCACGTCTGGTGAGGACCTTCTTCTTGGTGGGAAATTTCTACGGGGTCCTGCGGCGACCAGGGTGTCACATGGTGAGAGAATTGCAAGAGTTCTCTCATGTGCTCCTTCCTTATAAAGCCAGCGGTCCACACCCATGATAACTCATTTCACCATGAAAGGATTAATCCATTCATGAGGGCAAGTCCTCGCGATCCAATCACCTCTCACAGGACCCCTTTGGAATATCATAATCGGATTTCCCATCCTCTTAACCTAGTTACAGTGGGGATTTAGTTTCCAATACACGAGCTTTTGGGACACACTTGACCTGTAGCACCCAGGTTACCTTCTTTCGTGGTTATGTTTTTTACATCTCTACCACTCCTCTGTTCACAGTAAGA
>NW_007872739.1:0-582 GCF_000696425.1 Galeopterus variegatus
AATTTTTTTCATATTTTATAAGCCTTTTTACATATAAGTACATTCACAGGAATTTTTTTTTTTCTTCTGGTTCTACGTGACAGATGAGCCCATGTGGAAGCCTCTCCCTTGAACACTGAATAACTAGAAATAAAAGAAAACATGTGTGATTTAAAAATCAATTGTCACAGAGGAAAATTTGAATGGCTACCCCTGAAGGAATCCTAGAGAGAAAAAAATATATTAAACTACACGTAAGGAGAGAAATGTGCTAAAACATGAATAGGAACAAGCTAATACAATGGATTCTGCTCTGGAGACTTGTGGTTCCAGACAAGATGGAGTGAACACATCCCGTCTTATTCCTGCCACTAATTACAATAAAAAGTCCTACACACAAAAAAATATATAATACTTTCAAAGACTCTGAAAAAAGGAAAAAAAGGAAAAAAAGGAGATAGAATGGCTGGCATGTCAGGACTTGAGGAACAACCTGGCAATGAGTCCCTGGGTTTTTTTTGTTGCCTCATAACTACCTTGGACTGGGTGCCAGAGAAGGCCGCAATCTAGAAACACCAACAGTCACGGACAGAAAGTAGCCCC
>NW_007872740.1:0-582 GCF_000696425.1 Galeopterus variegatus
TTCTGAAGAAAAGGACTGGGGGCCCCTGATGCCAAGGGAGAATGGGGTGTTGGGGTCCTAGCTCTCAGCGGGAGGGACTCCAGACCATGCAGCATGGCTCTTTCTGCTGCTGCCCTGTCTGCCCACTCTCTCTTCTCCAGAAACCCCTCCTTGAGTCCTCACCATATGTGCCCTGGGCTGTCACCCTGCTGGAAACACTAGGCTGACGGTTGTCAGAAGTCCTGTGTTCCCACCCTGACTTAGTTCCTGCTTTGCTTTGTCTTTCATTTTGGACAAACCACCTCTCCCGCCTGGGCTTGAGTGTCCTGAGATAGAATTAGAGGGTGTCAATGGTCCCTTTCAGCCCCTAAGAATGAAAGATTTCTAGGCACACTTGGAACATGAGGGAGACAGGGATCTTGCCTGTTTTTTGCAGAATCCCAGGATCCCTGCTATTAACAGTCCCAGTCCCGGACGTTGTGGTTCATGGTGAATACATGCACCCTTGTGAGCCACAAGCTGGGAGAAGAGTAGTCTTTCCCTCCTCAGCCCCCATTTCTAGAGGTTTCTGCAGCTATCTTTTAAAGGGAATCCAGATTCAGA
>NW_007872741.1:0-582 GCF_000696425.1 Galeopterus variegatus
TCTGACCTGGCCTGCCACCTTGAGTTAACTCCTGCCTCTGCCATTCTGGTGAGGCAACCAGCAAGGTAGGGAGCCCTGCTCCATACAAGAACCAAGATGCTGGAAATGAGCTCCATTCCCAAAAAGAAAGAGCTAAGGAAAAAAAGATCTGCCATCTTCCTCAAAATAAAAACAGAGGCAGATGGCTGGGAGGGTTTCCATGGTTAATTAAATATGCTTTAGACTCTAAGTTAATTACAAAATGATTCCTGCAGGGGGGAGCTCTGCTTTGCATGGAGCAGGTTCAGGTGAATCGTCGGGAGATGCTGCAGGAGGCTCAGGGGCCCGCTTTGCTTCTCTCCCCAGCGTGAATAAATATTTTCCAGTCCAGGCCTTTAGGAGATCTCCGAGGCAGCAAATGCCACCCACCTGGGGGGTGACAGGAGCCACTCCCCGTGTCTGAGCATCCGTAAGAAAAGAGGTACCACATGGCAGAACTGAGACTCCATAATTTCCCTTCTCAGAATCTCTTCTAAGGAAATTATCAGAAACCCAGATAAAGATTTCCTGGACAAGAATATTCCCCACACCATCATTTATAAT
>NW_007872742.1:0-582 GCF_000696425.1 Galeopterus variegatus
GCTTCTGAAGTGTGACGAAGCATCTTTACTAAAAGAATGGGAAGTGCCCCGCCATCCCCCCCCACATAATCTCTCGACATGGTGACATGTCACTGACTCCCCAGGGCCTGGGCCATGTGTCCCCAGGTTGCACAGGTCGAGAGAGACAGACCCCTGTGAGTGACCCGGGCAGAAGGGTCTGGCCGCTTTCCCTCCCCCCGCCAACAGGTGAGATGGGCAGACTTCGTGGGCTCAGGCCAGAGCCTGTTCCTCCACTTCCCAGCTCCAGGGCTGAGCCTCCATTTTCTCAGGAGTCGCGAGGAGCAATAAAACACCTCAGAGGTACCATCTGTGCAGCACTGGAAATTGTGGCCAGTGGGCTGCTGCCCAAATGTTTATTCCTTCCCTGCTTTAAAACTGTAAAACAAAACACAAACTGCAAGCCAGCAAACAAATATAAGATTTGAGGTTAAAAAAAAAAGAATATTTCCAGCCCTAAATATCTACCAAATAGCAAAGTCTAGATGCCTAAAAATAAGGACGCTGTCTCCAAAACATCGCTTTATGCCAAAATGTCCACTATGGATTCAGCGGGCACAGGAA
>NW_007872743.1:0-582 GCF_000696425.1 Galeopterus variegatus
ATAATAACATAAATGTAAATGGTGCACACATAACAGTTAAGAGACAGACACTGGCACAGTAGATTAAAAAAAAAATTCCTCAACTATTGGATGTCCACAAAAAACACTTTGAATACAATGATACAGGCAGACTGAAAGTAAAAAGATGAGAAAATATGTATCATGCCAATGATAAACAAAAGCCAGCATAAAATAGCTATCTTAATGTCAGATAACAGAATTCAGAGCAAAGAAAATTCTCAGAAACAAAGAGCATTATATAAGGATCGAAAACATTATATAAGGATCGAAAGTTCAATTCACTAATTAGACATAGCCATACTAAGTGCATACACTCTAAATAACCCATTGGCAAAGTATGTGAACTAAACTGATAGACCTAATGGGAGAAATAGAAGAATCTAGGGATTACTGATCCCCTTTCACAATAATCCATAGAACAAGTGGGCAGATTCAGCAATAATATAGAATTTGTCCACAACACTGTCAACCAACAGGTTCTAATTGATAATAATTGAACACTTCTCTCAACGGCAGCAAAATTCCATATTTTTCAAATCTCTACAAAACATACACCAAGAA
>NW_007872744.1:0-582 GCF_000696425.1 Galeopterus variegatus
TTATTGTGGGATGCGTTGGTTGTATGGAGAGCGAGTTCCTGATAAAAAGAAAGAGTTTGGTCCCCTTCTCCCACACGTGCATGCTCTTTTGTTCTTCTGCCTTTTGCCATGGGACAAAGCAGCAAGAAGGCCCTCACCAGATGTGGGCCCGGTGGACCTTAGACTTCCAAGGTCCCAGAATTATGAGAAATAAATCTCTATTTTTTATAAGTTACCTAGTTTATTGTATTCTCTTATAGCAACATGAAACAGACTAATACAATAAATAAATAACCTATTAACAGAAATTGGGGATATGGAAATGACATTTAGGCTGCCTTGAAACAGTAGCACTGAAACAGTTAAGGGATCACTCTATTTTCTGGTGGAAAGATAAACGTCAAGTTTGTAAACCAGGGTGAATACCAGGCAGGAGGGATAATGTGTACTCTTTTTTACTATCCCATGAAATAGCACGTATTTATCAGCAGTTATATTTCTCAGTTTTGTTATAATGGTCCACATTTCAGAGAAAATATTACATGATATTTGAAACACAGTGACTGTATTTTAGTGGTGTGTTATGGATTGAATGTTTGTATT
>NW_007872745.1:0-582 GCF_000696425.1 Galeopterus variegatus
TTGATGTGCTTGTTTGCAGCAGACTGTATTCTTCCTCAAATGGCCACAGCAATAGATCAGGACCTGCATGCTCTTCCAGAACGTTGTTGATCTCCATAAGACATATCATCTGTTTTACTCGCTCCGTACACTTGCACAGGTGTCTGTGATTGCTTCAATTACTAGAATGTGGCAGAAGTGGTGCAGCTTCGACTCCCAAAGTTAGGTCAGGAGGCAATACGGTTTTCACATAGTTTTCTCTTTCTGTCTCTTTGTATCTCTATCTCTGTATGCCTTTGAAACTCAGCACACAGAGAAAAACTGGGGCCCCAGCCAATAAATAGCCAGAAGCTATCATGAACCTCTGGACATGTAAGCAAATAAGACTTCAGATGATTCTAGGTTTCAGCCCTCAATCCTCCTGCTGAGGCCCTGCTCATCAAGGAATGGAGAAGCACTGTCCAGCTCTTCCATGTCTAAATTCCTCAATCTGTGAATCTGTGAGTATAACAAGTGGTTATTTTCTTGTCACTATGTTGAGATTAAGAAAGAAAAAATGAGAAAGGTTTGTTATTTTGCTTAACTTTTTCCTTAACAAAATAT
>NW_007872746.1:0-582 GCF_000696425.1 Galeopterus variegatus
AAAAGTCTTGTTTTCTAAGAAATATGCTCATTGATTGTAGTGATGTTGACTGAATATTTTGCTTTTCAACTGGGTAGCCTGGTGTCATATGGAATTCAAAGCATCTCTTCCATATAGGTTTAAGAATAGAGTTTCTAAAGTGGAAAATATCACTAAAGTTATACTGAAATTTAAAAGCAGGGCATCCATGAATGAGTGCTTTCAATATCCAAATATTTCTTTTTAAATCTTGTGTGAGCAAAGAAGTTTTTAGACACCTAGGGTTTTATTGTTTTTTCTTTGCATTGGCCTTAATTTATTATTCATTTATTATCTGTCTAAATAAAGTAGTAGAGATAAGTAGAAGATACCTCTTCCTGATACTCAAAAAAAAAAAAAAAAAAAACAACGTATGTTTGTGTGTTAAACACTGTGAGAAGTGGCAAGTTTACAAAAGATTTAACCAGCTAGGCTCCACAACTTCATGACAGTTTGAGTGATCTATTCCAAACTGCTAGTCACATACTTCTTGAGACCAGCCAGAAGATATTCATAGATGGGTTTTTAGGAGTGTCTGATGTTTAAGGACTAGCACTCAGCACT
>NW_007872747.1:0-582 GCF_000696425.1 Galeopterus variegatus
GGAGGGAGGTTTCGGTAATGGGCCACAATAATCAACCACATTGTATACCGACAAAATAAAAATTTAAAGAAAAAAAAAAATAAACCTTAACAGAAAAAGTACACTAATGTAAAACCAGAATTTGGTTTTCACTCTGTTAAAATTAACGAAGTTTTCTTAGATTATTTTCTCTTAATATGAGATTGTATAAGAGTTTTTCTTAACTGTTTTAGTAATCTGCCTAGAAAACTAAGATTCTGTGTCTTATTAAAATAATTTCTTATGCTTTATGTTAACCTTTACTGTGTCCCTGGTTGTTTGAGAGAACCAAGATTTCTCACTTTTAAAGGAGCTAAGTTTTTTGTTTGTTTTTTTTTTTTTTTTTTTACATTTTTGACAGTATTGCCTTCTTAAAATCAAATCCTAAATTAAATTTTCTTGTTCTTGAACTTGGAGATTTCCTAGAGGGTCCGTAGAAAATCTCAAAGGATTACTTTTACTTTTCAAGAGAAATGTTAAAAATAAGCCAATTTATTTGATATTTTATTTTAAATTGTATGAAAGGCATTGTCAGATAAGAAGAGATGCTATACTTATATAAGT
>NW_007872748.1:0-582 GCF_000696425.1 Galeopterus variegatus
CGGCGGGAGCGCTGCCGCACTCCCAAGCAGCGCACTCTCCAGTGTGCCACCGGGCCGGCCCAGAATTTCATTCTTTTTATGGCACAGTAGTATTCCATGATATATATATACCACAGTTTCCTTATCCAGTCATCTGTGGATGTATATTTAAGTTGGTTTGACTACTCGGCTATCATAAATAGAACTGCAATGAACATGAGAGTACAGGTATCTCTTCGACATGATGATTTCCATTCCTTTAAGTATACCCAGAAGAGGGATTGCTAGATCACACAGTAGATCTGTCTGTAGTTGTTTGAGAAACCTCCATACTGTTTTCCATAGAGGTTGTACTAATTTACAGTCCCACCAGCAGTGTAGGAGCGTTCCTTTCTCTCCACATCTTCATCAGCACTTGTTATTATCTGTCTTTTTGAATATAGAGGTCTAACTTGGGTGAGGTAATATCAAAATGTGACTTTAATTTGCATTTCCTTGATGACTAGTGATTTTGAACATTTTTTCATGTACTTGTTGGCTACTTGTATGTCTTCCTTTGAAAAATGTCTGTTCAGCTCCTTTGCCCATTTTTTAATTGGGTTA
>NW_007872749.1:0-582 GCF_000696425.1 Galeopterus variegatus
TTTTTAAAAACCAACTACAATGGGACTCATACTGGTGGTGCAGTTGCTCAGCGCTGGTAGAGTGAGATGGCAGCATTAGTTTTCTACCTTGAGGTTGAGACGTGAGGCACGCTTGGGCAGATAGACACAGTGAATGAGGCTCACTATAATTGAATGGGTTTGACACATCACTATAGAGGTTGTACTAAGTGGCCGACGAAAGCATCCAAGGGATATATAGCAAGGTCAGTCATGATTCAAGTAGCAAGTAACATTGCAGTTTGTAGAAGCGGCAAAGGTCGCAACAATAAGGAGGTGTGGCCCATGGATGAGACTCAGTAGGAGGCAGTCACCATCCAGATTCAGCTGCCGGGTGCCAGGCTCCAGTTACTCACTGAGTGCTCAAAGACATGTTCTGAGCTGTTCAAACAAAGGTGAGACATAGTAGCAGGATTCAGTGCTGCAAGCCTCAACACTGGGTACCTGTGGGTGGGGAGAGCTGGTATTGAAATGGAGGTGTGAATACCACTGGTCAGCAATGAGACACTGAGATACCTTGATTTGGAGGCTGCACACTGCTCCACCATGGGGAGCTGAGGTTAT
>NW_007872750.1:0-582 GCF_000696425.1 Galeopterus variegatus
CAATTTTATAACTGACAATAATGAGACCCAGAAAGGTTAAGTCACTTTCCCAAGTCACACAATTTAGTAAAGGGAACAGACAAAATCGAGTAATGGCCTATTTTCACAGCCGTTATCTTTCCCAGTAGCCACATCTGTTGGTAAAATTTCTGTCATCAAATATATTAAGCATATAGAACGCACATACACACACATAGGAAAAGAATATTTCATCAGTAATTCAAAATATACTTATAGCTGTGTTTTGAACATATATAGTGAACCGAATTATCTTGCTAATTAAGTTTCTTGTATTTAATAAAATGGGGGGGGGTGTTTTGTTTTGTTTTGCCAAGCAGCACAGTCCAAGCCATGTAAGAATGCAGGTGCACTCAAAGATGTCAGCTACTGGGAACAAATGTTCATGAAAACAATCCACAAAAAGAAAATCTACACATGGCTAATCAAGAGAAAATGGCATTTTCCTACTTTTGTTTTATCAAACCACTAGATCATTTTGCATTAAATCCATATTGATGATAAACTGCCCATTGGGATTTTCTTCACGCTTGTAATCACTCTTGTGTAGGAAAAAAAAAAAAA
>NW_007872751.1:0-582 GCF_000696425.1 Galeopterus variegatus
CTTTTAAAATAAAAAAAAAAAAAAAAAAGGAAGAAAGAAAGAAATAAAGAAGCAAGCGAGTGGGAAAGGGAGGGCTGGAATTAAACCCTGTACTCACTTGACCATTTACCCTCTCACCTATTACCTGTAGAGGGAAGGCAGCATTGCAGAGAACAATGATTCTCAGACTTAGAGCACATCGGAATTATTAAATTTATTTGTTAAAACATAGGTTGCTAAATTCTATCTCAATCATTCTATCCAAGTAGTCTGGGGTAGGGCTCAGAAATCTGTATTTCTCAAGCACCCCACGTGATCCTGATGCAAGTGGTCACGTCTACATACCACCACGCTCTGAGAAACAGGTAGCTTAGGACAGTGCTACTCAAAGTGAGATCCGCAGACAAGTGCTAGTTTGAGAATGTTTTTCAAAGCCAGGATGAGAAAAGTACAGAAATAGAGTGTGAGTAACTTTTACAGTACTTTAAAAGAATAATTTTATGCCTGTTGAATCTAATAATAATTTTTGAAATGGGACTTGTATTTTTTTTTTTTTTTTGTCTTTTTGTCTTTTTTCCATGTCCGGCAACGGATCGCAACCCT
>NW_007872752.1:0-582 GCF_000696425.1 Galeopterus variegatus
AGGGTCTCTTTTAGAGTTCTGTTCATCCTTTCTACCTGTCCTGAACTCTGGGGTCTGTAGATACAAAGTAATTTCCAATCGACCCCTAGGTGTCTGGCCACTCCCTGACTTACCTTGGCAACAAAAGCAGGTCCATTGTCAGACCCGATTACCTTGGGCACTCTGAAGCATGGGAAGATTTCTTCTAGGATTTTCTTGACCACGACGGTGGCTGTTTCTTGTTTTGTTGGGAATGCTTCCATCCATCCAGAGAAAGTGTCTATAAACACTAGGAGATACTTGTAACCATATCGGCCTGGCTTGATTTCTGTAAAATCTACTTCCCAATATACCCCTGGTCTGTCTCCCCTGAGTCTCTTGCCAGGTCCCGCTGTATTTTTACAGACATTTACTTTTTGACAAGGTACACAGCTTTTAACTACCTGCTCTGCTAATTGTTTCAGCCCTATGATATGGTATTCTGTCCTCAGGGCAGTCTGGGCCAGTTTGTTTACTCCCAGATGAGTCCATTGGTGCATTTGTTTGATCATGGCATGGGCTTGTTCTTGTGGCAAAATAGGCTTGCCTGATGCTGCATGCCAA
>NW_007872753.1:0-582 GCF_000696425.1 Galeopterus variegatus
TCAGAAACTGTAGCAATAAATTGTATTTTCTTTTTACATTACTCAATTTTATGCATTTTGTTATAAGCCGCAGAAACAGACTAATACAGTTAATTACTAATATCATAACCATTTTAGAGAGAAGGAAGCTGAAACATGGAGAGGTCAAATGACTTGCCCATGGCCCCATGTCTAGGAAATCCCATTCCAGTCGTCAGACCCAGGCAGGGGAACACTAATGGAACTCCGAACCTTAAATTTTCCCTCAAATCATTTGAATTGCATACTCACTAAGTGATAGAATTTCATGCTGGACACTGAAAACAGATAGCAATAGTCTAGTATCATCTATGGTTTGCTCTGTGCACTCAAATTATTCTGTTGCTCAGAGTTAAAAGCCAAGGAATTACCCTTGGCATTAGATTTCTTCATCATCCCTTTGTTTTTTTCTTCCTCATTTTTTTCCTTGTAAGAACGATTGCAAATTTCTCAGCATTGTCCTTTTCCTTTTCAATTTATAGTTCTTAATTTTTTTTTGTTTGTTTGTTTTATAATTCAGGACTTTCTACTCCATATCCTAATAGGATTTAAGTGGTATTTGAA
>NW_007872754.1:0-582 GCF_000696425.1 Galeopterus variegatus
AAGGTAGGACAACTGGATTCTCACATTTTTTGCCTTTAATTTGTGATACCTTTTTGTCAGGGGATATATGTGAAGAAAAGCTGGCTCATGCAAATATGTCATTGGGAAAAGAAGGGATTTTTGATAGATGTTTCAGATAATTCTGGCTATGCAATGAATCCCCTGGAAACTCTATAGTACACTGTGACAGAGCAAGAGTGAGCAGACAAATAGCATCTTGATATTTTTATATGTGTGGTTTGACATCCTAAAAGAGTCTTCTAGATCTCATCAGGAGAGCTGTTTCTACAGTAGATCCTGAGGAAGATCTCTGAGCACTGGATCTCAGGTGCCATAGGGATTGAAATCTGCTTTTCCACAGCCTCAGCACTTGAGGATAGTTTGGCTGGATATAAAAACCTTGGTTAGAGCATTTTCCATGTGTTTTTTGAATATGCTGTTCCACAGATGTCTCCTTATAACACATAGCTCTTGAGACGTTTGTTATGTCTCATTTTTTTTATTTCCTTTGTAAATAACAAGGTCATTTTTTCTAGAAATCCTGACATTTGCATTTGTATTTAACTTCTAATAGTTTTAGTA
>NW_007872755.1:0-582 GCF_000696425.1 Galeopterus variegatus
CACAAGGTCTCTGTGAATGTTAAATGAGTTAGTACAGTGAAAATGCCACGCCTGGCACATTATAAGCTCTATAAAAATGCATTCTATTAAAAAATTGTAATCATTGCTGTTGTTATTATTTTGTTATCTGTATTGGTCTGTTTCTGTTGCTTATAATGAAAGAAAAAAAATATTGCTTATAGTTTTGGAGGCTGGGAAATCCAAAGTCCAGGGAACACAGCTGGTGAGGGTCTTGGTGGTGGCAGTAGTGACCCAGGGGTCTCACTTGGCAGAAATGGTGGTGGTGGGCAGGGGAGGGAGAGAGAAAGAGAGAGAGAGACTAACCTCTCATGTGCCATTCTTTTAAAGCCCTCAGAACCACACCCATAATCACCATTTTTAATCCATTTGCTAGCCATGGTCCTCAGAATCTAATCACCTCTTCATGGCCCCAACATTTAATTACCATAATAAGATTTCCCATTGTCAACAGTTATAGTGGGAATTAAGCTTCTAATATATGAATTTTGGGGACACAATTCAATCAATCCGTAGCATTAACATTAGCAATCAAGCCTGGAAATTAGTGAGTGCTTTCATCTG
>NW_007872756.1:0-582 GCF_000696425.1 Galeopterus variegatus
GATTCCCTCATGTGAGTGGACATTTCCACAGTCCTGCGTCCTGGCCCGAGGCAGATCGGGGAGCGCTAAGGAAGGGAGAAGGTGTTAGGGCCACAGTGTGGGTGGCAGATGTGGCACCTTGTCAGGAACCCCAGGAGGAGGGGTCCCTGGGACCCATGACTTCTCGTGGCTGTTGGGATGTCCTCTCTGTGATGTCATCCCCTTCTCCTCAGTGGTTCAGAAGATTTTTCTTGTCAGTACAGTTCTCTGGATGTTGCAGCTGAGTCTCCCTTCTGCTGTGGGCAATTGATGGCTGGGCCAACCGGGGCTGGAATGGAGGTGGGGATGACGGGACACAGGGGCCAGGTTAACACTGGGGGAAGTGAGGGGCAGGGGCTGTGATGGTCTATGGGAGCCCCTGGGATGCACAGAGCCCGGTGACATGACATGGGCCAGTGCCTGGTTGGGTCACCAGGGCACTTGGGCAGCCCCAAGGAATAAATGGGTAGAAGTTGAAGGGAGGGCGAGAACCAGCAGGCAGACCCCAGGCCCCAGGACCCCGGCTCTTCTCCAAGTGGGACTATTTTATTTTGAATGGTTCGT
>NW_007872757.1:0-582 GCF_000696425.1 Galeopterus variegatus
TGAAAATGAAAAGTAAAAATTTCTTGTTTAAAGTAAGATAACAAAAGGAATAAAATAAAATTAATAAATATCCCAAGTATCTTGTCTATGCATATTTGTGCGTGTATGTGTACTTGGCAATACCTGACAGAAGTAGAGAATTTGATTCATTTGGTAAGATACCCTGAGTCAGATCCTTCCCCCTGAGAAGTGCTTATTGTTTGCTTCCTCTCTTGCCTGCTTGCTATGTAATTTAAAACTGATGCCTCCCCGTGGGAAACAAAACTTGATCAGAGAACAGGCTGCATCGCCTCCTAAAGAAATTATGCCTTAGTGACTGCTGATGTTGGCTCTGTCATAATGGAAATGTATAATTAATGCCTTTGCTTCAACAGTTTTGGAAATTGAACCACCTGAAACTGATTCAAAAAGAAGGATTTAATATTGAATCCTCTTTCCGTGTAACCATTAATGCAATGGATTATAGGAACCACAGTTTACTAAAATGTAATGATGGGATTTCTGATACCTACATTGGTTATTGTGCTGATAGTTGAAATATTAAAAAAAGGAAATCTGCCATGCAAAATCAAAGAGTATAAA
>NW_007872758.1:0-582 GCF_000696425.1 Galeopterus variegatus
CAGCTAAAATCCGAAGCTGTCTAGTCTAGACACAGCAAGGCTATGCGAATACATATTTGAACCGCGCTGGTTTCTTTTTAAGGTTTGTTTTTAAATGCACATAACCCTCCCTCTTCCATTCCCCCAACACGCAACCTTCAGACGCTGGTGGCGCGCGCCCTCGCGCGCGGGCACTCACAATTTCTAGCTGGAGATCGCTTGACTTTCTGGAAAAGATTCATTAACAGCAAATTAAGCCTCGCCCGGCCTCGGCCTACACGCGGCCACACTCAGCTGTCTGCGGGTCCCAGAAACGTGCCCACTCTAGCGTGCGAGCGGCGGGAAGCCCGCTGGAACCACGCGTGCCCCAAGCCGCTCTACTCCGCACAAGGTGCCCCAAAGCTCGCTTGGTAAACAGCAGGCGCTCGTCGCCGACGCCCCGAGCCCCCAAGTTGGCGGAGGCTCTGCAACGCAGCCACCCTCCCGTTCTCTGCACGGCCCGCAGCGCGTCAGCGCTTTTCCCTCCCAGCCCCGACCGAGGATCGCGCCCGGGTTCGCAAGTTCCTCTTCGCCCTGAGCCTCCGCACCTCACGCCCTCCGAGT
>NW_007872759.1:0-582 GCF_000696425.1 Galeopterus variegatus
GGACACCTGGGTGCACATGTGCATTTACATTAGTCATTAGCCAAGGAACACCTGGGCGCACATGCATATTTACATCAAATAGGCTGCAAGATTCTGAACATCTGAGGGGTCCTGACCATTTTCCTATATTTTCCCAATGCTTCCTTCCTTTTTCTTTTCCTTCCATGTTTCAGTGAAGCTGGTTTTGTTCCAGGGAGGGTTGAGGGCAACTCCTGGCAGTGAGCCCCCTCATGAGCATTCCTGACTCCCTCAGTTAGGTTCTCCCTCCTTTGATTTACCATGGGACCTGTGTGCACTTGATGCAAGCCTTAACAGCTCTCTCTGTAGGACAGGTGTGTTTCCCTAAGGTCCAGCTGGTCATGATTTTCACATGATTACTCCCATCAAAAGGTACAGATGCATTTAGTGGTCATGTGAAAACTGCCTGTTGCTTATAAATGTTGGCACTAACAGGTTATAAGCAGTTTATGACTTTATAAAAATTTCGTATATTTTGGAGTATTTACTCTACTGTTAAAATTTAATTTTCAAGGGTTTACAATGTGTAATATGTCATCTACTAAAATTTTTTTCAAAGTAATT
>NW_007872760.1:0-582 GCF_000696425.1 Galeopterus variegatus
CCACTTTGGGATAAAATTGACCAAAGATATGAAAGACCTGTACACATAAAACTACAAAATAGTGCTGGAAGAAATTAAAGAAGAACTAAACAAGTGGAGAGATATATCACGTTTATGAATTAGGAGACAATATTATTAAGATGTAAATTTTCTTCCAAATAAATGTATAAATTCAATGCAATGCCAATTAAATTCCAATAGGCTTTTCTTTGGTGGGAAGGAGTAGAAATTAATAAACTGATTCTACAATTCAGATAGAATGCAAAGGACTTAGAATAGCCAAAATAACTTCAGTGGAACAGAATGGAGAATTCAGAAATTGTTGCAAATGTATATGAGCATACGTGAACATCTAATTTTTAACAAAGGTACAAATGCAATTCAGTGGGGAAAGGATAGTCTTCAGCAAATGATGCTAAAACAACCAAATATCCGTATTTTTTTAAAAAGGAAAAACTTCAATCGATTCCTTGCATCATATTCACAAATTAACTCAAAATGGATCATAGACATAAATATAAAACATGAAAGTAAAACACTTCTAGGGGAAAACAACATGGAAAAATACTTTTGATGTAGGGT
>NW_007872761.1:0-582 GCF_000696425.1 Galeopterus variegatus
TTTGAAAATTTCAAATCTTATGCTCCTCAAAGTTCTTCAGAAGAGATTGAGCATGTCCACATCCACTATTCATTTTTTTCCCTTATGTAATTTGTCTTTTGCACATTGATTTATGATAAGCTGTATATTAGAGATCCTAGCATTTTGTCTATCATACATGTTGCAAGTATTTTCTCCAACCTAAAGATTAATTTTTACTTTGATTAAGCCAACTTTTAATGTATTGATTTGATTCATACTTAGAAAGATCCTCCCTCCCAAAGATTATAACATTCTTATACATTTGCCTCTGATACCTTGATAGTTTTAATTTTATTCTTAATATGTATAGTCAATTATATTTCAATAATTAATTAATTTAGAAAATTTTTAATCTTTAGATTTTAGATTCATTTGAAATTTCTTTTGGCACATGATTTGAGATAGAGGGTTCACATTTTTGTTATTCCACATAAGTAGCCTGTTGTCTCAACACAACTGATTGACCATTCTGTCATTCCTTGTGGATTTCAAGTGCCACCTTTATTATATTAAGTTCCAAAATAAGAACCATGTATGGTTCTGTTTCTGGCTCTGTTTTTT
>NW_007872762.1:0-582 GCF_000696425.1 Galeopterus variegatus
AGGAGGGTGCAGCTCCACCTTAATTGCCACCTAATAAGGTAGAACATTCTCCAGCCCAGCATGAGGCTGTGGTTGAGTATGAATAGAAGACCGAGAACGCAGAGCCATCTGCAAACCAACAGGGGGCTGAGGCTGAGCATGAACAGACGACCGAGGAGGCAGAACGTTCTGTAGCTCAGCAGGAGGCTGAGGATGAGCATGCAGAGACCACCGAGGAGGCAGAACCTTGTGAAGACCAGCAGTAGGCTGAGGCTAAGCATGCAGAGACCACCGAGGAGGCAGAACCTTCTGCAAACCAACAGGAGGCTTAGGCTGAGCAAGAACAGACCACCGAGGAGGCAGAACATTCTGCAGACCGACAGGAGAATGAGGCTGAGCATGGACAGACCACACAGGAGGCAGAACCTTCTGGAGTCCAACAGGAGGCTGAGGCTGAGCATGAACAGACCACCGAGGAGGCAGAACATTCTCCAGACTGTTAGGAGGCTGAGTCTGATTTTGCAGAGACCACCGAGGAGGCCGAACCTTCTGCAGCCCTAGAAGAAGCTGAGGTTGAGAATGAACAGACCACCGAGTAGGCAG
>NW_007872763.1:0-582 GCF_000696425.1 Galeopterus variegatus
CAGCACTACTCCAAAGCCAGCTGTTCTGAATGTAATCAAGCAGCAGCTCCAATCACAAGTGTGCATGCTCACCCAGCCCTGTCACAAAAGAGTTCTAAGAGGGCTCGGGCGGGTCCCCAGGGAGACCAGTGATTGCTGAGTGACGTCAGCAGTCACTAGGCAGACTTAAAGTTTGTTCTCACAGGCTTTTTCTTGCCACGGTGACAGATCAGTTTTTTACTAAGCTTCGCACTGGTTCCGCCCCCTTCTTCTCGTTCCACTCTGTCACCACTTCCCTTATTCCACATCCATGGATCTGCTATCCTCTTTGCACATCACCCTTTTTGGCAGCATGATTCATCTTTCCCACATGCCTGAGTCATATCTGGTAGCTCATCCGAAATCCGATTCTCTTTCTCACCCAAACCGCGTCCCCACTCGCCTCCTGCAGCCTGGTCGTGATATCCGAACCCTACTGCACAAGGACATATCTGCTGTACGCTTTCTACATCACCCTATTTATCTGCTTGATGGATCTTTCGACAGATTTGCCAATCTGATCTAGTAGCTCAGCCGAAAGCCGATTCTCTGTCTCAAACAAAC
>NW_007872764.1:0-582 GCF_000696425.1 Galeopterus variegatus
ACAGGCTTGTCTCCTTATGGCCTTTGCTACAGAACTATTTAGAGTATAATTGACAATATGCATCAAACTAGAGAACGTTACAACAGGCAATATTTAGTACTGATGACCACGTGGAAAAGACGCATGATTCTCACATACTGTCGGTGGGGACTGAAATGGGTCCAGTTTTCTAGAGGGAGGCATCAGTAGGTATCAAAACCTTGGAAAGTTCTGTGTCTTTAGCATCTTAGTTTTCCTAAATAAATGAATATATTCTAGATAAATGATTATAAACATAAAAAATCTTAATTTTGTAAGACTATTTACCTCAATGCTACTAAAAAGAAGAAAACATTTCAACAGTTATATAATAGAATATAATAGAGTATTGTGCTGTTTTTAAATTATACCTATAAAATGTATCTTTAATACATGAAAAACATGCATTATATTAAGTGAAAATGGAAGCTTAAAAATACTCTAGATAATATAATCTCGTGTCTGATATATAAATTTGAAAATCTCAGTATTTACAAAAAAACCCCCAAAATTTCAAAAAATATTGTGTTGGGTTTGAAACTTTAGCTTGATTTAGAAATACGG
>NW_007872765.1:0-582 GCF_000696425.1 Galeopterus variegatus
AGACAAATACACGGATGTAGGGATCAGGGAGAAATATCTATTTACCTGGCATGTTTCCATGCAGAGGAATTTCTGCTAGGGTAACCTACCTTTCTCCCCATGCCTCACTCCTGCAGGCTTATTTGGTTAGAGTTTGGTTGACAGTACTGAGCATGCTCAGTGCCTTGTTGGATTTTCTTTTCTTTGGTGGATGTCACAGAGTGTTGGCACACTTGTCTGCTCATTCATGCACTCAGCCTGGAGTAGACCTTCACTTCCAGCTCTACTGGTGACTGAGTAGGTGTCTCTCTCATTCAGGGATGAAGTATTAGGGAGATTTCTGGATTTCTAATCTATAACCACATTCTCTCACCATCTTGTCTGACTCCTAGGTCTGTTTTTCCATGGATTCAAAGTCCAGAAAGTGATAAAAAGGATGCTATATGTTGACTCCTTAACAGCTTCAACAGGAAGATATACATCAAGATGAAAAGATTACTCCTAGAGAAGTGGTTAACATGACAGCATTAGAAATTGCAGGAGGAAAAGTCTGGGAGAGCGCAATCTTAATGCAGGACTTGGCTCTGCCTGTTCTTACACTCT
>NW_007872766.1:0-582 GCF_000696425.1 Galeopterus variegatus
GAGTGTGAGCTCCTCAAGGGAGGAGCCCACAGCACACAGTTCCTCTTTGATTCCCCCCGGCTCGGACCGACTGCGGTGCCCGCCCGCAGTCAGCTCTCCGGCAGGTTCAAGTGAGCTCGGGAGCGCTCCGATCATACTTTTCCTAACCATAAATCGGTTAGGCGTTTTTCCGAACTGATGGCTGCAGAGATGGTATCTGCCTCCTGGTAACAGGAAGTTTATCGGGGGCTGGAGCCCAGGGTGCGGTGTAGTGACAATTGGCCTGACCCGTTCTTCCCTGTCCTCCCGCCACTGGCCGGGGGCTCGCCACGCCACCAGCCCCGCCAGAGAACTGCAGGGGAAGTGGGATGTGAGGCCGGCCTGCAGACCCTGGGAGACCCCGCGAAGTGGGAAGGCTCAGTGAGGAGCCAAGCCAGGCGAGGTGGGCAGGCCTGGCTGAGCCGGCCGGCTCCTCCCTGACCTGAGAAAATGGAGGCAGCCCCGGGCCGGTGACTGGCCTAGTGGGGCAGGCGGATGCTGGACGGGCGTCTGCCCCGCAAGCAAGGCCAGGCTGGGGCTCACTCACAGAGCTGGGCCGGCCGA
>NW_007872767.1:0-582 GCF_000696425.1 Galeopterus variegatus
GTGATCAAAACATTTACTTGACCTTCCTGATTAGAAAATTAAACCTGCTTAGAAATTAAGGAAAAAATAAATTTAAAAAGTCTCTGTTTCTGGAAGGCAAGGAGTTTCTTCTTTATCTTTCAAAATCACTTTATGTAATGTAACCTGCCATGAAATATTTAGTGCCTTGAATAGTAATTCAAGGATTCAAATAAAGTATAAAATAATCACTAACTTAGTCTCTTATAAAGTATAAAATAATCACTAACTTAGTCTCTTTCAAGTTAAAACAAATGGTTGCCCAAGGAGAGGCAAGTCTGGCGGTCACGCCACGTGGCACACAGCGATGCCCACCCCGGAGGGTGGCAGTGCAGACACGGAGCCTGCCTTGTGCCCACAAGCTTCCCAGGAGGTGCAGCTCTCTGGCTGCCGAGATTGTTTCTTGTATTTTAAAATTTTTTTTTAATTCTTGAAACCCTTACAGTTGCTTCTCTGTTGCTCTAAAGCTGAAGGAGTTGAGCAATGCAGACGTCCGTGCGCCGGAACTCAACACCCACAGCCGCCCACCTGCCTGCCTCCCTCCTGTTTCTTTTTCTTTCTTTC
>NW_007872768.1:0-582 GCF_000696425.1 Galeopterus variegatus
GCCCAGGAATGCTCCTACTTATAGTAGTCAATGCAGCACTACCTGTGTGATTGTGCACAGTCGGGGAAAGGTGGGGCTTCAAAAATGCCCCCAAAACAAAAAAGGTATGATTGCTTGGCATTTGCTGTGGGTGTTAAGTCTCTGTGCCAGTTGCCAAGGTTAAACTGAATTGTTCCCACTGCTGTTCAAATAATCTACTTTGCACAAATTTTCCTTCCTTCCTTCATCTATCTTTTTTCTTTCTTGTTGCTTTTTTTTTTTTACATTGAATGCTGCTACATTAAGTTGACCATGGTAGCGTTTCACCACGTTGAAACCATGGCAAGATGTGCCAGGCATATACTGTTGGAACACCTGGCTGAGACTTGGGCAGTGTTTTCCTATGACTGGGGGTGGGGAAGTGACTCATTCCAATTGACAAAATGGGGGGCTCAGCATGAGTGCCATCTTGATTATTCTGGGTGGTCTTCCAGCTGGACTAGCATTTCGGGAACACATGTATGTTTGTGCTGGAAGCCCCAGTAATATCATTTAATCCAAAAGCTTTTTTCTATGATGAATTATTCAGGCAATGTTTTCCAA
>NW_007872769.1:0-582 GCF_000696425.1 Galeopterus variegatus
GCAGGGCTCTGTGGGGCAGGTGGTTCTCAGCTCTGTTCTCACTGGTTCTGAGTGGCTGAGAGCCTGTGGAACCACAGTGGGAGGGTCAATGAATGTCCCCACTCCAGAGTCTTTATTAAGCCAGATTCTGTTCTGGTTAGAAAGAAAGGGAATATATGATATAGGTAATATTTTAGATATATATTTTTAAAATATTTATATACACCATGTACCTATAATACAAATAAATATAATATGTATATTCATAGAACTTTACTTGTTGAAATAACATATGTTTTAAATTATTATAAATTGAGTATATGTATTTCAAAAGAGCAATGGTTACACCACCCCCTCCCCACTACAGCCCCCCCTCCCCACCACAGAGCCTGAGTGTCATGAAGCTCAGGACCCACCCCCATGTCCCTGCTGGATCTAGCAGTGACCCACCCATTGCTGAGGATGCTGAGTGACCTTAGGGACATCTGGGGACACAAAACAGCAGTTGCAGAGGAGACAGGCAGTGGGTCTTGGCCAATTGAGAGACATTTGTGTCCAAAACTCAGCACGGGCAGTCCCTCCTCTGGTGGCTCCATCACACAG
>NW_007872770.1:0-582 GCF_000696425.1 Galeopterus variegatus
TCAGATAAAATGTTCCAATTCGTATAAATGTTTAAATAATTTTACATTTTTCACTGATAATGAGTTAATTTAGCAAAGTCACAAAATACAAAATCAATATATCAAAATCAATTGTACGTTTTAGAATAGCGAGAACAATTTGAGAGTGAAATTTTAAAGTGCCATTTACAACAGCATAAAAATATGAAATATTTAGGGATAAATTTAATAAACTTTGCGTAAGCCCTATATACTGAAAATGTTAAAACATGGCTGAACAAAATTAAAGAAGATCTATATCAATGTAGAAATATGTGATATTCATGCATTGGAAGATTCAACGTTAAGATGTCAATTTTTCCCCAAATTGATCGGCAGATGCAAGGCTTGTAGAAATTGAAAAGCTGTTTTAAAAATGTACATAAAAATGCAGCAAACCTAGAATAAGCAAAATGATTTCTCAAAAAAAGAAAACATTTGGGAGACTTACATAACCCGATTTCAAGACTTATTTATTATATAGTTACAGTGATCTAAACGGTGTGATCAAAAACATTGATATACACATAGATCAATGGTTCAGAATAGAGAGTACAGAATAGG
>NW_007872771.1:0-582 GCF_000696425.1 Galeopterus variegatus
GGATCATCAAAGGGTTATTTTATTTTATTTTATTTTTTTTTTTAGAACTGGGTTTTCAACCTAGGACTGTCTGACTCCAGATCCTTCACTGTAAATGGTTCTCAGGTTCTTTGGTCTTAGAAGTCCTTTACGCTCTTAAAAATTGTTGCGGATTCCCAAAAGCGTTTGTTATATGGGTTATGTCTGTTAATATTTATCATATTAGAAATAAAAAATGAGAAAAAAATTTTAAAGTATTTAGTTGACACAAAGGAACAAGAATAAGCCCATCACATATTAACACATATGACTTTTTTTTTTTAATTTTTATTTTGTCAGTATACAATGTATATGATTATTATAGCCCATCACCGACACCTCCCGCCCTCCTCCCTCTCTCTGGCCCTACTTTTGAAAGTAGCCGACCCCCTTCCTAACCAAAATCTCTAGCACTACCCTATATTGAATTAAGTTGTTATATCTTCTTCCCCACCACACCCCCCCCGGTTTTTTTTTTTTGTGTGTGTGTGTGTGTTTGTGGATAAATTAATTTGTTTATTTTTTTTTTTAGCTCCCACCAATAAGTGAGAACATGTGGTATTT
>NW_007872772.1:0-582 GCF_000696425.1 Galeopterus variegatus
AATATCTTCCACATTTGTTACTGTTTTCTATTTTGCCCCTGTTCTTTGCTCCTGTTTTTATCTTCTACTCCTTTTCTGCCTTTTGTTTGTTTGTTTGTTTTAATTGAGCATTTTATATGATTGTGTTTGCTCTCCTTTCTTTTAGTATATCAGTTGTACCTCTTTTTCTTTTTTATTTTGTGGTTGCTCTGGAGTTTTTAATTTACATTTACAACTAATTCAAGTCCATTTTCAAATAACACCACACTGCTTCTCAGGTAGTGTGAGTACCACATAATAACAAAACAGTTCTAATTTTTTCCTCTCACTCCCTGTACCATTGTTGTCATTCATTTTACTTACATATAAGCATACATAGACATGCATATACATATACACACACAATACATACATAATTAAGTGCACTGTTACTATTATTATTTTGACCAAAGTGTTACCTGATAGATTAACTAAGAATATGAAAAATAATAGCTTTCATTTTTCCTACTGGTATTCCTTGTCCCATGCTATTCCTTTCTCAGGTAGATTTTAGTTTCAGATCCGTATCATTTTCCTTTTGTTTAAAGAACTACTTTTAACATT
>NW_007872773.1:0-582 GCF_000696425.1 Galeopterus variegatus
TTTTGGAGAAATTTCTCTTTTAGCCAGAGAAGCATATATATTTGTGGCATAAAGGTCATTGTTGAGTATGAATAAGAATGTTTTCCTGTTTATCTTTACAGATAAACAGTTTCACTCCATTTGTAAAAATTAACACTATCTTCAAAATCACATTTATAATTTCATTCCAGAGCTTGGAGCTAATTTGTCTCAGGGGAACTTGCCCATTCCAGATAGAGCCAAATTGTGGGAACTTGCTTTGGTTCCCCTTGGTGCAGATGTCAGTTCCACTGTGACATTCTGTCCCCTGCAGGCCTATCTCCCAACCACTTTTTCCATTGTCAGTCTTTTGTATAACCTAGGCAAGGTTCCCCTAAGGCTTCAGCAGCTTAACTGATGCATTTTTAAAAACCTGAGGTCTAGGTCAATTCCAGCAGAATAATTTTATGTCTGCATTCTTTTTTTTTTTTTTCACTTAGGTGTGTTTATCTAAAGAAAATAAAATACATAGGAAGCTCTAACCTCTCAAATCTGGGTCACAGTATTTTTTATAGTGATCAACCCTTAAAATACAGACACAGGGTATCCATTAGTGTTCCCCTT
>NW_007872774.1:0-582 GCF_000696425.1 Galeopterus variegatus
CAGCAAGAAAGGTGAATAATCAGAAGATAATTTCAACAGACTCAACACTACTATTTCTACCTACAAATGTCAACATCTGTCCCCATACACTCTGCTTTCCTGCCTTTTACCAAAGAGTAACTGTCTGTGCTCCAATCTAAAGCTTGTGCCTTTACTTGTGCACTGGATCCAAAAAAGTTGCATGCACCATCTCCAATTCCTCTTCTTCCATCCTCAGTGTTACCATTTGCAAATTTTTATTTAGAAAACTGTCAAGCGTACAGAAAAATTTGAAGAACAGAAAAATGGACACTCATAATACCCTCCACCTAAATACCCTAATTTTCTACATTTTGCCACATATTGTTCATATTTCTCTCTTCGCTCTATTATGTATAAATACATATTTTATATATATATATATATGTATTTATGTGTAGTATATGTGCACAAACACACATTCTTTTGGCTGAACCATTTCAGAGTTAATTATAGACAGCATGCCATTTCTAAGTACCTTAGCATGTACAATTAGCCCTTCATATTTGTGGGTTCCACGTCTGTGGATTCAACCAATTGCAGATCAAAAATATTCCAAAAAAA
>NW_007872775.1:0-582 GCF_000696425.1 Galeopterus variegatus
TCAGAAATATTACAAACCTATCATAAGGCAATAAAACTAGATAATAAAATAAAAACCCAAAAGGCTTTCCTATCTGGATATTTAATAGCTTTATATTTAAAAGTTCTTGGGTGAAAAAAATACCAAAAAAACCCCCAAAAAACAAAAAACAAAAAAACCCTAAAACAAAACAAAACAAAACCCCAACAAAATTTCTAAAAAAAATTATAATGAAAACACCATATATAAGAATTTACTGGATTTATTTAAAACGGTGATCAAAAGAAAATTCATAACCTTAAAAATGTATACAAATCTGTCCAAACCCATAGAATGCACAACACTTAAAAGTGAACCATAATGTAAATTATGGATTTGGGGTGATTGTGATGTGTCAACAAGAAACACAAAAGTAATGAGGTAAAGAACAGAAAAAAATCACAGACCTAACTAACAAATTAAAACCCCGGTTCTCTGAAAAAAATTAAAATAGGAAAAGTCCTAGCTAACATAACTAGGAAAAAGGGAAGATGGAGCACAAATACACAAAATGAGAAATGATGAGGAAAATAATCCTTGAAACAATAATTTAAAACAAAAAAA
>NW_007872776.1:0-582 GCF_000696425.1 Galeopterus variegatus
CACCATTAGTTTGTAGCTGTTATTTAAATGATTAGCCTGAAAACAGGATATGTTTTTTCAACTTGAGACAAGGAACTAAACACAGGAGTAGGAGGAATAACCTTGATTATATTGAACAGAATTGCCTGTATTTTCATAAAGTGTTAAAAAAAAAACAAATATTTTCTGGATAAATATGTATTCTTCTCATCATATTACTATTAATTATTAAATAATTTAAAAAGTATTTTCTCTGTGCCAACCAATGCTCTAAGACATGTGTGTGTGTGTGTGTGTGTGTATGACATTTCATGTCATTCTCTCTATATATAAATACATTTTTAATGTGTATACACATATTACATACATAGCACATAATATTACATACGTCAACTTTTAAAATAGCAAGGAATAGTATTTACTGTGTACAAAGCAAGGGGTTCTAAGATATGTGTAATATTTTGTGTCTATATATACATATAGATACATACACACACACACACATATATATATTTTAAAATCTTCACTCCAGTCCTGTGAGATAATTATTATTATTACTCATTTCATTATGGAAGTAATGTGTAAATTAACTCATTCAAATTA
>NW_007872777.1:0-582 GCF_000696425.1 Galeopterus variegatus
CAGAGCACAGTGGTCTTGCTAAGCAGAGACAGTAGAGATCAGAGTTTGAGGCAGCTAAATTGGCTGGATCTGCAGGACAGGTCACTAAAGCGATTGTTGAGTGGAAGGGTGGGGCAAAAATCTCTGGGGGAGTTCTCCCTGAGTGCTGCCAAGTGGTGTATGCACAGGGTGAGACCTCCTAAAGCTTGCCAGAGAGCAGCTGCTATGGGGTTGGGAATGAAACAGATAATAATAGAGGCAGGGCAGTGCTGTGGGACAGTGGGGTCCAGCCCAGCCAGAGAGGAGAGATCTTGTTAATACTTTATTAATAACCTGAGCATCTTAAGGCCACATGTTAGGAGTAAAGGTCCTATCCAGTAACAATTTGCAGATGAAAGGACTGAACCACTGTTGGCAATCTTTGAGGGATTATGGACATTACCAAAGGTGTCTAGACAACAGAAATGAGCAAAAGTCATTCCAAATGTCAGAAGGGGAACATTGTTTATTTTACAAAAACTATACAAGTGTACCTGACATCAATCCTGGACAAGATTCTAGAAACAGTTTTTAAGGATCTATTTGGAGAACTTGACAGGAAAA
>NW_007872778.1:0-582 GCF_000696425.1 Galeopterus variegatus
CACACACACACACACACACACACAATAGAATACTATTTGGCCTTTAAAAAAAGGAAATCCTCTCACTTGTAACAACACGGATGAACCTAGAGAGCATTATGTTAAATGAAATAAGCCAAACACAGAAAGACAAATACAAATACATGATCTTAAATATGTGGAATCTTAAAAAGTTGAACTTGTAGAAGCAGAGAGAAGAATGGTGGTTACCAGGGACAGGGGTGAGCATGTGGGTAGGGGAGATGTTGGTCAAAGGGTACAAAATTTCAGTTTGACAGGAGGAATAAATTCCAGAGATCTATTGTACAACTTGGTAACTACACTTAATAATGATGTATTGTATTCTTGAAAATGGCTAATAGAGTAAATTTTAAGTGTTCTCATCACACACACAAAAAAATTATATGGGAAGTAATGCATATGTCAATTAGTTCAAATTAGCCATTCCACAATGTATACATATTTCAAAGCAATATGTTGTAGACAATAAATATACACAATTTTTAATTGTTAATTTTAAACATTTTTTTTTTTTTTGTCTTTTTTCGTGACCGGCAACGGATCGCAACCCTCAGTGTCGCG
>NW_007872779.1:0-582 GCF_000696425.1 Galeopterus variegatus
CCATGAAAAAGCCCATAGGTTTGTAATCTTGTGCATTTCTGGGGGTTATTTTAAAGGTGAGTTAATGTAATAGATTTTTAAACTGTGAAGCATTGTGTACATGTAAGATATGTCTCATTTCTCAGTAGGAAATCTGAATCACAAAGTATGGCATTTGTAACATCTTTTAAAAAAAATTTACGTATTTATTACTGTTGTTTTTTTTTTGCATTCTAAGGTGTTGTTGTGGAGCAGTTTGGGGAGGGGTAGAGGAGAAGGGGGAAGGAAATAGGGTGGGAGGAGTTGGAAGGATAGGGGGCGTGGTCGAGGCCTGTGGCACCCGCCTCATTCCAGCAGAGGAGACCACGGGGCTTCCGGCGGCTGTTAGATCATTGCTGGGCTGGATGCAGGTATCAGGGGGGTGTAATATTTCTATGTTTCATTTTAAGTAGCCTTAAGTAAATCAATACATATTTATTTTATTATTTTTTTAATTTTTGTTTTGTTTTGTTTTGGTGTCTGTATTATCATTTATTTATATTTATTTATTTATTTATTTATTTTTACTGCAACCATGTCAGACTTTTTAAGGGTGGGAGGACT
>NW_007872780.1:0-582 GCF_000696425.1 Galeopterus variegatus
AGAATTCTCTCTGCAGGTGTGATTTTCTTCTCTTTTATAGCCTCGTTCCTGCCCCACTCCTGCTTCACGGTTGTCTGCGATCTCCACCATGTTCTTCAAAAATGTGCCCATGGGTGTTTCTCCACCTGTCTGAGTGTCAGTGGACATCTGGGGAGATGATCTAGTGGTTCCAAAGCAGAAAGCCAGACTCCGTCACACCAGCAGACCCACTACCTCAATGTAGAAACTTCAGGGACAAGTAGGGCCCCTGGGAGCTGGCAAATGCTTAACAACCAGCTATCAGCAGAAGGTAGGAAGGTTCTGATTTGTAGCATTTGCCACTTTCTGTGGTGTAAATGCTCCCACTGTAACCAATTGTAAGTTACCAACACAATGTGACTACATGCAGAACTGAGAAGACATGTGCACAGTTACATCTCATGGGCCCAGGAGCTACTGGGCTGGACCACTGCTGCTGCAGGGCTGGACGCCTGCTGCTGCAGCCTTGCAAAAGAGGACGAAGGAATAGCAAGTTCTCTCCCTTCCCTTTCATCCCAACTTTGGTCTCATCACTGCACACATCTCCAGCATCATTCCTTCATA
>NW_007872781.1:0-582 GCF_000696425.1 Galeopterus variegatus
AGAAAACACTCATTTGGCATAGGGTAAACTGGGCTGATGGTCCAAGTTATCCAACCGGCAGCTGCTGCTGGCTGAAACTTGGAGCACCCAGGTTCTCCTCCTGCAGTCTCAGGGCAATGTTCTAAGAGGGCAGGATCTAATGTGCAAGTGCTTATCAATCCTCTGGTTGTGTGATGTGTGTCACTGTCCCATTGGCCAAGGCAAATCACAAGGCCAAGTCAGAGCCCACGGGACGGGAAGACACACGATTCATTGGACCGTTACTCTAACAATTTACTACAGTTCTCCCTTGGTCACAAAAGGCTCACATCCCTCCCACATGCTAAATACACTCACTCCTCCCAGGTTCCTTAACCTCTCATCCATTCGTGGCCCCATGTTCAAAGGGTAGGGTCTCATGATCTGTATCAGGCCAGGCAAGGCTGAGGTCCTCAGGTGCACTTCCTCAGGTGGCTCCTTTTGATCTAAGGACTGGTGATCAAAAAGTATAAATCATGTCCTCCTCCCATACGCATGTTGTCAAGGCCCTCTATCCACTTGGCAGGAAGGAGTTTTCTTGCATGAGGACTCTGTGAGCTCCCT
>NW_007872782.1:0-582 GCF_000696425.1 Galeopterus variegatus
ATCAGTTTGGGGCAGTAGCTTTAAGGGAAGCATGTGTGTAACCAAATTCTCTTTTCTCTCTGCTATAATGACTGGCAAGGATACACAAAATGGTTGTTCCATTAGCCTGAGGCCTGAAGTGCCATGATGTTGAGGAGAATCAAGCTTCTGTACATAAGAAATAAAGGATCCAGTTATACCCTACAGACATCTGGGGGTTGTTGATGTCTGCAGCATAACCCAACATTTTCAAATGTAAAATAAGGATCAAATAAAGAAGATGGAAGAATGTCTAATGAATTTGTCAGTGGGAAGGTCACTGATGCCCTAGCAAGAGAAGTTTCAGTAGAGTGGTAAGAGTAGAAGTCAGAAAGATTAATTATCTTGTAAATCATCAGTACTCCATGGACATTCTTTGATATGCAAACAGGAAAGAACCTTCGGGTCACATCTTGTTCATTGCATGTGGCAGATCAAATTAGAAGTCTGTGAATCTGAATTATCAAGCTACATCTTCCAAACAAGATTAAAAAATAATGATATTGCTGAAGGCATTACTATATGTGCTCAAGGACAGGCAGTCAGCTTTTATTTTTATCAATT
>NW_007872783.1:0-582 GCF_000696425.1 Galeopterus variegatus
GAGGGATACCTGCACTTCCATATTAATTGCAGCTTATTTACAATAGCCAGGATATGGAACCAGCATAAAAGTCCATCATCGGATGACTGGATAAGGAAAATGTGGTATGTTTAAACAATGGAATACTACTCTGCCATAAAGATGAATGTAACATTGCCATTCACAGCAATTTGGATAAACTTAGAGAAAATTATGTTAAGTGAAATAAGCCAGGTACAGAAAGAAAAATACCATATGTACTCACTTGTAAGTGGAAGCTAAGAAAGTAATGAAGGAAGGAAGGAAGGGAAAGAAAGATAGATAGATAGATAGATAGATAGATAGATAGATAGATAGATAGATAGATAGGAGAGAGAGAGAGAATGAAGGAAGGAAAGAAAGAAAGAAAACACAGTAGGTTGAACTTTCAGAAGGAGAAAACAGAACTGTGGTTATTAGAGGTGGAAAATAGCGGTGGAGAGGGTTGTGGGAAACCGGATAATGGATGCAAAGATTGAGTATGTTTTGTAATGATGAATATGCCAACCATCCTGATTTGATCACCACGTATTGTACAGAAACACTGATGGTCAACTCTGTATC
>NW_007872784.1:0-582 GCF_000696425.1 Galeopterus variegatus
TATTTCTAAAAATAGCTTACTGAGATATAATTCACATGCCATACAATTTACCCATTTAAAGCGCACAGTATAAATGGTTTTTAGTATAATCGTAAACATGTGCAACCATCACTACAATCAATTTTAGAATATTTACATCACCTCAAAAAGAAAATCTGGGGCCGGCCCGGTGGCGCACTGGATAAGTACGCCGCTTGGGAAGCGCGGCAGCGCTCCCGCCCGAGGGTTCGGATCCCACATACAGACCGGTTCCCGCTCACTGGCTGAGCGAGGCGCGGGAGCAACACCGAGGGTTGCAATCCCGTTGCCGGTCCCCGGTCCGGTACGGGGGCAACACTGAGGGTTGCGATCCGTTGCCGGACACAGAAAAAAGACAAAAAAAAAAAAGAAAATCTGTACTCTTTAGCTATCACTCTGCTTTCCTTTATCCTCTTTCCCACAACCACAAGCAACCACTAATCTACTTAATACTCCATAAATTTTCCTATTCTGAACTTTTGTATGAATAGAATTATATAATGCAAGGGTACTTCAAAGAGTTCATGGAAAAAACAGAATGAAGAGATAAATGAATTTTTGAAG
>NW_007872785.1:0-582 GCF_000696425.1 Galeopterus variegatus
GCAGGAGGTGGAGATAAAGAGATGGAGGCAGCACATGTGGACCTCATTCTCTTTGAAAAAGCTCAGGAGCAAGTCAAGCCAGTTGTTAAATGACATCTGATAGTTAGTCCCCCATGGCTATAAGCTGAGCCTACTGACAGAACCTTCCCTGGAAATGCAAAATGAAAACAGAAAAGACAAAAATGACTTCATTGCTTTAAATCATGCAGATCAGTCCGCACACATCTGTAAAACGCTGTTGTCAAGACAACTGACAAAGCCTTGGAAACCCATCCTTCACTTCATTCATCTATCACCTTGCTCTGTGCCTCTGGGCGCCTGCCTTTTTCTCTCTGTGGCTGTTAGATAACCTCAATTTAGATGAGGACCTGCTCGTTTCAGACACGTGAAACCATTATCATTTCTGGATCAGATTTTTGCCTGTTTGAAGAGGTAGGAGTGAAGAGGATCTGAGGTGGTGCCCAAAATGTAGGGATGACAATGACCCTACATGTCAGATAGCCAAGTCACAGTCCTAGCTGGGCCACAGATAGCCTAAGAATTCAGCCATTCATTAAAACAAACATGTTTTAAAGGCCTACT
>NW_007872786.1:0-582 GCF_000696425.1 Galeopterus variegatus
AGCAAGCAAAAGCAAAACACTTCATACCCTTGGGTTGCTGGTACTTAGATGTTAAGCCTTATGTTTCTCTATCTTTCTTGATACCCAGTACTGTTGCTGGTATAGGTGTTGGGGCTGGCACTGTGTTAACCAAAACAGTCAGTGTATTGAGGGAAATAAAACAAAGGCGTTGGAGCATGGGACATTCAAGTTCAAATTACAACTCCTTCTTCTACCTTTGCGAGCTTGGTGAACTTACTAAAACTCTCTGAACTTCAATTTCTTTATCTGTAAGGGACACAGAGAATTATTACATATTGTAGATGAATAAGCTAACAATCCTAATTTGACCATCACATGTTGTACAATACTATTGACAGTCAAATTTGTACCCCATAAATATGTATAATCAATTATCTTTCAATAACAAATAAATTGGAAAATTTTAAAAAATGGTGTTAAAAGTGCCCATCAGTGTGTGATACTTAGTGAAAGTGTGTGACAAAAGAAAGTTGCTTCCTTGACTTGGAGTGCGAGATGGTCAAATGTTTGGTGCTTGTATGAGGGTTTGCTAGATTCCTTCATCAAAGGGAAGTGTCTAAA
>NW_007872787.1:0-582 GCF_000696425.1 Galeopterus variegatus
GGGAGACCAGAGTTGAAAACATAGATTATGTCACTCAGTGCTCCAGTGGGAGATCACAGCAATGGCAAAATAGTTGGTTTGGAGAGAGGTTTGGTGACTGATCAAATGAAGGGCAAGGGTAGAGGATGAGTTACAGAAAGGAAGTGATGACTGTGAGGTTTTTCAAGCCAGGAGACTTGGTAGATGGTGCCATCCACTGACAATATGAAAAGGGGAAACGGAGATCATAAGTTATAATTGGCCAGAAATAAAGTTTGCATCCATGCTGAGAAATATAGACTCTGCTTCCAACAAATAGTGTTCTGGAGTTGACTGACCCTTTGGAAGGTACAGGTTTTGTAAATATCAAAGTTTCTTTGAGTAAACATTAAGTAGGCTTTTCAGCAAGTCCAGCCAGATTGGGAATTAATACAAAACACGAGTGTCTTCCTAATCCTAGCCCCAAATGCTGTATTGTTTTGTTTTCCTAATAGGTAAATCATGTATGGTCCTATAAATCTCTCCAGGGCACTGTGCTTACGGCCATGGGTGTCTAGTTTGGGTCAACAATGACATATTCTTGTAATAAAGGCTGAGTTGGCA
>NW_007872788.1:0-582 GCF_000696425.1 Galeopterus variegatus
TAATCCTTTGTCAGATGTATAATTTGCAAATATTTCCTCCCACTCTGTTGGTTGTCTTTTAACTCTGTTAATTGTTTCTTTCACTGTGTAGAAGTTTTTTAGTTTGATATAATCCCATTTGTTTATATTTCCTTTTGTTGCCTGTGCTTTGGGGGTCATAGACATAAAATTTTGCCCAGTCCTACTTCCTGAAGTGTTTTTCCTGTGTTTTCTTTTAGGAGTTTTGTAGTTTCAGGTCTTGTTTCTAAGTCTTTAATCCATTTTGAGTTGATTTTGGTACATGGCAAGAGGTACTGCTCTAGTTCCATTCTTCTACAAATGGATGTCCAGTTTTCCCAGCATCAGTTTTTGAAGAGGCCGTCTTTTCCCTAGTGTACATTCTTTGTGTCTTTTGATCTTGTTGAAGATCAGTAGGCTGTAAATCTGTGGGTTGATTTCTGGGCTTGCTATTCTGTTCCATTATCCTGAGTGTCTTTTAATGTCAGTACCATGTTGTTTGGTTCCTATAGCTTTGTAGTATAATTTGATGTCAGATAGTGTTATGCCTCTGGCTTTATATATATATATATATATATATATATA
>NW_007872789.1:0-582 GCF_000696425.1 Galeopterus variegatus
TGACAGTTTATGCATATAAATCATAATATGCAGCCCACATTATTGCATTCGGTGGCTTAAATTTCTGTTTTCCATGCAAGATGGTGAGCTCCAAAGGGCGGGGCCTCTGTCCGCCTTGGTCACACTGCCGTATCCCTCGTCCTTCAGCACGATGCGACACTTAGTAGTCACTCAGTATATATTTGTTGAGAAATGAGCTCAGACCTCGGGCACTACTGTAACTGTTTTTTAACTGCGTGGAGTGGGAAGGGGCCTGCGGTTCGTTGAATGTCTGCTGCGGGCCAGCCACGGCCATGTCCTTACCGAAGACGACCCTCCCAACTGGTGGGAGCCAGTGTGATTGTCTCCACCATACCGACGAGGAAGCAGAGTCTCGGGTGAAGGAACTTGCCCGAAGTCACACAGGAGCGGGTGGCAGAGCCGGAGCTGCCCTGCCTCAGAGTGCGGCATGCGAGGGCTGGAGGTCGAGCTCTCTGGAGGGGAAGGTAGGACCGTGCCCTTGAGAGCGCATTAAGGAACCATGTTTGGTTTGCTTTGTAGCTGGAGAGAAAAGACCCCTCCGAAGACAAGGAGGACATCGAA
>NW_007872790.1:0-582 GCF_000696425.1 Galeopterus variegatus
TTATTGGATTCCAAATGACATAGCAAGGATGCAAATAATTGTTTATATCCAACGAGAAAATTGAGAAGTGCAAGGATCAAAAACAATGATAGCCTTTCTCTAAATTTCTCTATAGAAATTTTCTATAATGAAAATTTCTCCCCAGCTTCTGGTAGGTAATGTCATCATTGACATATTAGGTATTTGCTCTGTTTTTCCTATTCACTTATTTAATCAAACTGTTACTTGTTGCAATACTATAAATATGAGGGGAAAACAAAAGGAAAAAAAGAACAGGAAATAGCTCCTCTCAAAATCCTAAAGTTCCTTTCCATTTTGATGGTTTGAAGTTGGAATATATTTTACCAAGTAAGTGCCAAACCAGGCTGAGAAAATGTGGATAACTATAGAAATAAAATTAGGCTTCACATATTGCAATAGGTAATCAAGTTTAATAAATTATTTTTAACAAAGTCCTTTATTAAAAAAATGAATATTACAGCCACCATAACTTAATCAGCAATGCTGAAATTCAAATTTATTCATAGTTTTATTTTATTCATCATTACATGAACAAAACAGTTAGTAATGAATTCTTTCTCA
>NW_007872791.1:0-582 GCF_000696425.1 Galeopterus variegatus
AGAAATGTAATCTATACCCAGAAATATCTTGGGTTTTTTATATTTGTTTGTTTTTGGTAAATATTGGTAGAGTAAAAGATAAGCCACTGAGTGACTCACATTCTGAGTAGTACTAAAGGACTGCAAAACAATGAAAGGGCTATTTTGGAGAATTATTCCAAAAGAATATGATTTATTTGTAGTGGTCTGTATAAAGCAGCATCACTAAAGAAAAAAAACAAAACAAAACTGTCACACTATTCCAGATAAATGGAGATTTACCGTAGTTTCATAAAGTAAACTTTAAAAAGAAAATTTCCTTTCCATAAGTCCTTGTATCCACTGAGGATACAAGTCTGAAACCATAGCCCTGAACAATGACTGCATTCTCCAACAGTTACCTGATTAATCTAACCACTACAAATGCTAAAGCTATAAAAAGTATATATAAACATGAGGGAAGGGCAAACCCTCCAGAAACTGAAAAAACAAACATTTTTAATTCATGCCTTCTGCTCACTCCATAAGAATTTTGCTTTTAAAGACTCATCAAAAGCAGTTTCTGAGAACCAGAGGTTTAAAAAAAAAAAAAAAAAAAAAAAA
>NW_007872792.1:0-582 GCF_000696425.1 Galeopterus variegatus
ATTCAGATTTATTGTATGCCAAAATTCTTATTTCTATCATTTTACACTACCACTTTAAACTGTAGTTCTCTGTCTTTCCAAATTGCAATGGTTGTGAGATTGGGGCAAAATATATAAAAAACTATTTTTTACATAATACATGCTCAGAAATTGGTAGCTTAGTTATCATTGACCTTCTATTCCTACCCATGTCATAATTAGTGTCCAGTAAAATTAGTGTGTGGCAAATATCAAGGGCATTCTTCAAAACGAAAAGAAATCAGAAAACAACAGCATTCTATCTTTTAGAGGCTTCAGAGTTAAATTTAAGTGTCTATAAGTCTTGGTTATTTTTAAAAAAATAAGTTTTTAGTAATCCTGTTGAATCACAGTTGTAAAGCAGAGATGAAGTGAGATTCAAAAACATGGACCCAGGGCAAATGGTCCAGATCTCCAAACCTTAGAAAGAGTTCAGGGATTTCCCTCCTTTGGGTTTAAACTCTGCAGTCTTTATTGTATAGCAGAAGACCTCAGAGGCTCCATCCCTCCTGCACAGTTTAAAACAATACTATCCACAGTATTTGATTTCATGGGTCAGGGAAA
>NW_007872793.1:0-582 GCF_000696425.1 Galeopterus variegatus
CTCTATTTACAGGCCTGGACTTTGTTTACCTTATCCTTTTATGGGAATTACTGTCTAGGAATTTTCAGACAGCTTGAAGTTATGAAAAGAGCTCTGAACTTGAGCTGGAGGACCTAAACTCTGCTGTAGCGCTGTTCCTTACTAGGTTAGGTTAATTAATTATCCACTCAAAACCTCCCTGCCTTCTTCTAGAATGTTTAAGTCCCGCCTCACACAGCTATGGTGGATTAATGAGATAGTGTATGAAAATAATGTGTTGTAGTGCCTGAGATACAGTATATGACTAACAACATCCTCAGTTTCCATCCATAAAAGGAGGAGATTGCATTATACAGTCTGTAACATCCCTTGTAGTGATAGTAAATCTATAGGAAGCCCAAGGATGAAGCTACAGAATCTAGGAGAATTCTCTCATCTGAAGAGCCAAGAGCTTTATCAAACACAGAAGAGAAGCAAGTTGTGTTTACCTTAGGTCCCTAGGAATGTGGGGGACAAGAAACAAAGGACCCAGAAGCCCCCCACCAGCATCAGGGACCAGTGTGATATGCAGAATTGGAGCTGAGCTTGAGGAGGATACTGTTT
>NW_007872794.1:0-582 GCF_000696425.1 Galeopterus variegatus
ACGATACTATCCAGTGTCAGTGTTGGTTTCTACCCAGTGATACTGATTTCAGACTCCTGCCTTCCAGAACTGAGAAAACAAATGTCTGATGGTATTTTTTTTTTTTCTCTTTTTGTCTTTTTTTGTGACCGGTAATGGAATCGCAACCCTTGGTGTCGCGCCCATACCGTGACCGGCAATGGGATCGCAAGCCTCAGTGTTGCGCCCACACCACGCTCAACCAGTGAGCGGACCGGTCTCTATATGGGATCCGAACCCTCGGCAGGAGCGCCACCGTGCTCCCAAGCACCGCACTCTACCGAGTGCGCCACCGGGCTGGCCCAAATGTCTGATGTTTTAAACCACCAAGTTTGTGGTAATTTGTTACAACAACCACAGGAAACTAATATACTCCCCCTCTCTTAGGTACCCTGTTTAAACCCCTTCTTTTTGCCTTTTTTGCACGTAGGAGAGGAATCATTTTACTCTTTCATTAAAAAAAAATATATTTATTATAAGCCTACTGTGTGCTAGGCTTTGGAAATAAACATACGAAATAGTGTCTTTATTCTGAAAGAGCTTGGGTCAGTGTTGGGCAGTGCT
>NW_007872795.1:0-582 GCF_000696425.1 Galeopterus variegatus
TTCCAAGGTACATTATATACTAAGATAAAAAACAGGTCTTAACAAATTTGAGAAGATGGAATTTATTCAAAGTATCCTTTATGATCACAATGGAATGAAACTAGAAGTCAATAAAAGAAAGAAAATGGAAAATTCACAAATACATGGAAATTAAATAATGCAATCATGCACAACTAACTATTGGATCAAAGCAGAAAGTCAAGTAGAAATTATAGAATATCTCTATACAAATAAAAATGAAAACACAACATACCAAAATCTATACGATGCAATAGAAGCAGGACTAAGAAGAAAGTTTAGACCAAAAACAGCTATCTTAAAGAAGAGGAAAAATCTTAAATAAATAACCCAACTTCACACCTCAAGTAACTACAAAAAAGTAACACAAATTAAGCCCAAAATTAGCAGAAGAAAAAAAAATAATTAGAACAGAAATAAATAAAATAGAGAATAGATAAATGATTTATAAAAATCAATAAAACTGAGTTATTTTTTTGAAAATATGAACAAAAACAATAAACCTTTAGGTAAAAAGAGATGACTCTAATAAAATGATAAATAAAAGAGCAGACACTATAACTG
>NW_007872796.1:0-582 GCF_000696425.1 Galeopterus variegatus
AGTTCTATTTTTCCATGAACTTTTTGAAGTACCCTTGTATATGACCAAGTAATAAGGTACTATGGAGGTTAGAATACATGTAGAAGTAAAATAGGTGACAACAATAGCACAAAAGATGGGAACGGTATGTGTAACAGAATTACACAGTTTAAAAAGTTCTTACATTATACGTGAAGAGGTATTAATTCAGGGTTAAGTACAGTTAGTTAAGGATGCATATTGTACCTTTAAATGGATAGATACAGAAACCATTAAAGAAAATAAGAGGTATAGTTAAAAAGCCAACAGAGGATATAAAACAGACTATTAAAACAGCACTGGATTCACCAAAGAGATGACAGGAAAGGAGGAACAAAAAATAGAGGGGACAAATAAAAAATAAATACCAAAATGATAGACTTAACTCCAATCACAGTAATGATCACATTAATGTAAATGGACTGAACACTCCAAATAAATTTTCAGACTGCATAAAGAAAACCAAAAACCTCAATTATATGCTATTTATAAGACACCTGCTTTGGGCTGGCCCAGTGGCGCACTGCTACAGTGCGCCGCTTGGGAGCGCAGCGGCGCTCCCGC
>NW_007872797.1:0-582 GCF_000696425.1 Galeopterus variegatus
GTCACACCTGAGCCTCTGCTTTCTGCTTACCTATACAATGACAGGGTTGGATTCTGAAGGTCCCCTCCCATTGAAAGATCCGTTGACTTCAGAGGGCCAGAATTCCCTGGGCACCTCAGTCTGGAGAACTGGCCTTCCAGTTATTCTACCACAAATGTGCTTTGATGGGCTGCGCAGCCCCCAGCCTGCTGGGGAAGCCAGGAGTGAGCGAGAGCAAGAGACCCAGAGAATGTCACAACCGAGACAGAATCACATTTCTTCTTGTCTCCTTTCCTCAAGGGTTCTTCCCCATTCTCATATTCTAAAACGTGAAAGGATCAAAGGTCCTACTCAGAGTGAGACACTTCTCTGTCGAATGCTCCTACGCAGGGTGAGACACTTCTCTGTCGAATGAGAAATGCAGCCGATACCAGCTGCCAAATACCAGTATTTATCAAACTCTGGCATTTGTTATCCTAACCAAGGCAGCCACATGCAGTTGTGCAGGCCGTGCACTGCACAAAGGCACCACATTAAGGGGACATGAACCATAGAGAAGATATCCTATATTTAAGAGTCTATTTACTATGACAGTTTTCTGGC
>NW_007872798.1:0-582 GCF_000696425.1 Galeopterus variegatus
CATCACAATTAATAATTAATTATTATTTGCTTACTAATGTTTTATTTGTCCCACCCCCACCACCTACCCCATGAGACTGTAAGTACCTAAAAGCAGGAACCAGGTTTATCCTGTTCATCATTCTCTCCCCAGCACCTAATGTAGTAGGTGCTCAATAAATATTTGGAAGGAGAGAAAGGAAGGGGAGAAGGGAGAAAGATTTTGGTGGGGAGAAGCTTCTATAAGGAGAAGTCTTTAAGGAGTAATATATGGTGGAATTTCCCCTTTTTGGTGCCCCTTTAAGAAACTAAAGACTTGAATTACTCTTCAGTGCTATTTAGAGTCAAATTTGTTTGAGAGAGAGAGAAAGAGGGGCCATGCTGGCTACACAGGTGTATTCACTTAGAAAAAATTTATTGAGCTGTAACCTTATGCTGTGCACTTTTCTGTATGTGCATTGTACCTAAGTAAAAATTGCACTTAAGAAGAGAGAGAGAAGGAGAAAAAGAAGCCATACCAGGCTGAGATGTGTAAAATACAAGTACAGGTGGGGAGTGGAGGGAAAAACATAAGTGAGAGTGGGACCAGGTGAATCAGAACCGA
>NW_007872799.1:0-582 GCF_000696425.1 Galeopterus variegatus
ACGAGGATTGCAGAAGACATGCCTCAGCCCTGTACTGAGTGCACAGAGTGGGGAGGGGTCCGTCAAAAGGAGGCGGAGTCTCAGAAAAAAAAATTACACACCCTGCAGGCCCCCTTTGCAAGGCTCAACAGCCCCACCTAGTGCACACAGAGTGGGAAAACACCCCAATAGCGAGGTGCAGAACACACATACATTGAGGGACTGGCAGGGCAGAATCCAGCGGCCTAGTAGAGTTCAAGCTGACCAGAGAGGAGGCTTCCCGCAGAGGTCCAAGACCCAAGTGAAAATCCCTGCCAAAATGAACAAACACCCAAAAAGAGATACCAGAAATGCAAAAAACTAAGAAAGTACACCAGCAAAAGTTAAAAAATCTCAAACTCTAGATCCTATAGAATAAGAAGCCCTTGAAATGAATGACAGGGAATTTCGAGTGATAATCCTAAAGAAACTGAATGAGATACAAGAAAACACAGCGAGACAGCATGATGAAACAAGGAAAAATATACAGGACCTGAAAGAGAAAATGTACAAGGAAATCACTGCCATAAAAAAAAATGTAGCAGAACTTGCCGAACTGAAGAA
>NW_007872800.1:0-582 GCF_000696425.1 Galeopterus variegatus
GTCTGTATGTGGGATCCGAACCCTCGGGCGGGAGCAACGCCGCGCTTCCCAAGCGGCGCACTTATCCAGTGCGCCACCAGGCCGGCCCAAGAATTCCAGTGCACTTTTAGCTGACACTGCATCAGCTGCTATTTAAACCCGGCTTAACTAATGGACTTTTAATGTCAGCGGGGTTATGTGAAGTTACTGGCTATTAGCAGAAATGGCTTCTTTCTATAAAAATCATTTTTCCTCAAGTGTGTGGGTTGAACATTCCTTTCCCTAATTTAGTGACTGTCACTGAATACAAAACCAACTCAAGGACTCTGGAGTCCACCATTATCTTTAAGACCCTCTTTTTAACCTTGCAATTCACCATTAAACAGGTGACCTCCCTCATCACGATTTAGACGTGTAATCACAAAACTTTGTCAGGCATTATTATTTACTTTGCTATTCTCAGCACGATACTACATATTTTACTATGAAAACCCTTTCTCATCACTGAATAATATATGTATTATAAGGAACATCCAAAACAATTTCCTGAATCCTAGAATTTACTTGCATACTTAAAAATCCTACTTCAAAAATGCCAAAGGA
>NW_007872801.1:0-582 GCF_000696425.1 Galeopterus variegatus
AAGGAGATCCTGCCATTTGCCACAACATAAATGGACCTGGAGGACATTATGCTAAGTGAAACCAGACACAGAAAGAAAAATATTATGTGATCTCACTTCTATGTGGGATCTGAAAAAAAAATAAAGTTCACATATAGAGAGATAGAAAATAAAACAGTGGTTGTCAGGATTGGGGTTGGTAGCAGGAAATGGGGAAACATAGGTCAAAGATACAAAGTAGCAAATATGTAGGATGAACAAGTAGAAAGATTTAATGTACAACATGAAGACTATAGTTAATAATAGCATATTACAGTCAGGATTTTGGCTAATGAGTTGATTGTAGCTGCTGTTACCATGGGGGCAAGGTACTGTGTGAGATGATGGATGCGTTCATTTGTTCCACTATAGTAACCATTTTACTATATATGTATCTTATCATGTTGTACACCTTAAATACACACAATAAAACTTATTTTTAAAATGAAGTAATGTTTCTTACTATAATTATCTGCCATGGGCAGCGCATTGTGAAAGGGGACGGTCATGAGGAATTTGCTTTCTTTCGTCTTTTATCATGAGCTGACCTCATAAGATCAAGTA
>NW_007872802.1:0-582 GCF_000696425.1 Galeopterus variegatus
GCAGGAGCGCCACCGCGCTCCCAAGTGGCGCACTGTAGCAGTGCGCCACCGGGCCGGCCCTCAATTTACTCTTTTCTAACTTACCTTTCTGAGACTGATATGTAGGTGAAAAATCAATTTTGTGTTGGTCACAGCCATTTTTCCTGATGGGTTGGATAAATATTTGCCTTACTGTTTCAGAGGAATAGGAATAAAGTGTTGAAATAAATATATCATTTGTCTTCAATATGAATTGCCCTGGTAAATTTCAAAATGTTTGCTTTCTTGAGGTAGGGACTTCTTTTTTGCCAGTTGATCTACAACTTATCTCTAAGTATCTGTACTTTTGCAGGCAAATGAGAGCATTAGAGAAAATATTCACTGTGGTGAAATAAGAATGTTATTTATGACCAGTGAATTATTTATCCTCCATTAACATGTCATACTTATGGCTTTGCAAGGAGATTAGCTTTAGAAAAAGAGATTACTTCCATTTTTCCCAGGCTCAAGCTTTGTTCTTTCCTTTCTCCTTCTAGAGGACGGAATGCCTCTCAGCATAGAAACAAGCAGACCAGGTAGGCAAAATATCTTAGAATATTCTCA
>NW_007872803.1:0-582 GCF_000696425.1 Galeopterus variegatus
TGGGATAAAAGAGAAAGGTAATGTTCTATAAGGTCAGAGGTAAAAAGCGAAATAGAATTCAAAGCCTGTAACTCTCATGTGCTTTTTCTCTGTGGCGTTCTCACCAGTTTTCTCTGAACTTGTGTTCTGTTTTTTTTTGGCTATTTCTTGACATATGTCTCATCTTCACGTTCAATTTATATGAGTGTGTAGTTGTGTTTGTAGTGAATACCGTTAGCCAATGGTATTTTGAAATCAAGGAGTTTGTGGCAATGAAAGTCTATATGGGGTCCTGGGGCTGTCTAGAGACCTGAGTGTCAAGGAGGGACTCATAAAACCAGCAGTCAGCACTCCCATTACTCAAACTGTGTGCCCAGCAACCCCTGCACTAAACAGAACATCAACAAAGGAAAGACACAGGCTATTGAGACAGAAGCTTGCGACAGGCAGAGACAAGACTATGAAGAGCTGTATAAAATAACACATCTAGAAGAACCTACAAGTGTAGCATAAACTGAGCATGAAAGTACCGAGAGGCTTGAAGTGTCAAAGAATCATACACATTGAGAAAATGAAGTACCTTGGAGGGCATGGCATGAGATG
>NW_007872804.1:0-582 GCF_000696425.1 Galeopterus variegatus
CCCCCCTTACCGGGCAAAAAAAAAAAAAAAAAAAAAAAAAAAAAAAAAGAGTGAGTTATATATAAATACATATATATATATATATTATAAAAAATGCATTGTAATATGTGAACTAATAAATGTTTTATTTTGATAATTTGGGAAAGCTTTTGAGATATACACTGGAATGTTGAAGTAGATTTAAGTTCTAAGAACTGGATTGGGAATCACTATTTTACAATTCTTTCTGAACATTAAAGAGGATGATGAAATTGGTAAATTCAGTTCATGGAGGTAGCTTAATTTAAGAAACGTAGGACATTTACTCTTTTCAGAATTTAAATTGTGACTGGGGGTGAAATAATACCTACAATTACCTTAATTAATAATATGATAGGAACTCAGATAATCAATGCATTACCACACCTTTATCTTTAAAAATTTTCACAATAATTTGGTGAGGTAGCTTATTATTATGTCATTTATACTGATGAGAAGACTGAAATTCAAAAATTATTTTTATGCGTGCAAATACTTCATTATCTATAGCACTTAAAGTTATTCTCAAAATTATATGGTAAAATTTTCAGATATGCTATTACA
>NW_007872805.1:0-582 GCF_000696425.1 Galeopterus variegatus
GATCGCAACCCTCGGTGTTGCGCCCGCACCGCGCTCAGCCAGTGAGCAGGAACTGGTCTCCCCATGGGATCCGAACCCTCGGCGGGAGCGCCGCCATGCTCTCAAGCGGCGCACTCTGCAGTGCGCCACTGGGCCGGCCCATATGTCTTCTATGTGAAGTCACCATACAGAAACAAATTTTCACAGTGAAAATTTCTATGTGTAGTCACCATGTAGTCACTGAAATTTTCACAGTGAACAGGGCAGAAAAGAGACTCCTTACTTCATATAAGTAACAAGACATACGACACAGATCGAACCACCTATAGCTGGGCACAGTTCATTGGCAGCATATGAAATTCTTTTATTTTTATTTTTATTTTTAAATTGGCAAAGCTACATTCATTAAGCTCATATATGTTTTTCCAAGAAAGTGCCCATAAAATAATCCCTTGAGGAATTGTGTTTTGGACCCATAAAAAATTAAAATCCCATGCTTCAATCCATTTTTAAATAGTCTCTGAACAGGTCTTAGAAATTACAACATTTTAATTTGACAATTTCTAGTCTACCATTGTATTGCCTTGAGAAAAACTTTTAATA
>NW_007872806.1:0-582 GCF_000696425.1 Galeopterus variegatus
ACCTATATCTATATATATCTAGTAACTTAACTATACACTCACCAATGTACACACACACACATACACAAAAAACATATATTCCAGGGACTGACAAGAGCCTAACTCAATGTCTTGTTAAAGGAGATTTTTTGCTTTTGTCTTGTTTTGTTTTCAGAATTCCTCTCTATACGCCCCAGAAGTTTGTTAAATCTGTGAGCAAATCTCTTCTTCAAGTGATAGAAGCAGAATCTCCTTTGTAAAGCAAGAGAAAGAAGATCGAGAAAATGATGTCAGAAGAGGAGAAGCAGCCCAGTAACTCTTCTCAGGGTGAAAATAATAGGAAAAAATGTGAAAAGAAGTAAGGATCTGAAATTTGTTCCACTAAAACAACTCTGTTTCTGTACCCCTGGGAAAGTTTCACTGTAATTTCAAAAAAATTCCACTTTAAGCTGAAGAATGCTGTACTAAATTTCACAGGTATCGTAGGCCTTAGTAAGAACTGTAGATTTTATTTTAGTGTGGGGTAAAGCCACTGGATAATGAATTGTAGCTAGTGGCTTCATATTATTCATGTTTTTAAGGGATAACTCTGGTTATGATGTT
>NW_007872807.1:0-582 GCF_000696425.1 Galeopterus variegatus
CGGGAGAGACTCGGGTTCCCATACAGAGCAGACAAGAAGCTGGAACCCTGACAGGACCTGGCTCCACCTGATAAAAAAGACTGTGTGGGAAGAGTTTTTATATATTCCACTCAGAAAAATGCAGTATAAAGTTATTCCTTGTTAATTCTGTATCATCATATTTGCAAATTATTCTCTTAAGAAATCCTTATGCTTCATCTGGTCTATGTGAGGTAATTATTATGGGATAACTATGGTGTGATGTTTTCCAGGTTGTAAGAATTGGCAACCAGGAATTTTATATTCACTGCCTTGGGAATGATATTCTTTGTCCTTTCCTCTTACTTAAACTGAGCCCTTAGCTGTCACTATGTAAGAGACACATTGTTTTCTCCTTGTCAATCCCTTCAATAGAGGCTCTTATGGAGTTAACTCACTAGGTCCCAGGGAAAGGCTGTCACTTTAAAAATTGTCCTGATAACAGCACATACCAGAAAATTCATGAACAGGCTGATGACCACTTATTTATTTTTTCCCCTCTAGAGGCACTCTGCTAATAAATACTCAGGGAGAGGGGCATGGAGCTATTTCCTTCTCTAGATT
>NW_007872808.1:0-582 GCF_000696425.1 Galeopterus variegatus
TGAGTGGTCTTCATATTCGTGGCAGGTACGAATGATTACACTTTCTACATCTTCTTGTGATGTATCACTCACCACCACCACCACCACCCCCCGCCTTTCATACACCTGTGTCTGTTGGCTAAAGCTTCCTAAGAGCCAGAGAGAGGGAATAAAAACTTTTCACTCAACATAGAAAAATATTTCAGTGAGTCAGTCTCTCCTTTCACCTTTTTCTGTCAATACATAGGGATATAAACTATGTCTGATCCTGGCAAGATGGTCCCAGAAGCATCTGTATTACAAAATTAGTTGCTCTAGTAGGTATAGGATATGAATTACAGGAGGTTCTATAAACCTAAACACTGAATGCTTTGCCCCACTGTGTATAGTTTTGGAGTAATTGATCTGTGGGCTGTATTATCATAAACTTTGCAACATGAGAAGTAGGAATTTTGTGAAATTAAGTCTGTGTTAGAAAAAAGGCAGCCTGCTTGGCCTTGTGGGGAAAACTGGGTTTCAGGGTGGTTAGAATCTTACTTTCTTTTTACATGTTGTGGACCTTGGAAAAGTTAGTTAATATCTCTGACCCTCAGTTTTCTTCAG
>NW_007872809.1:0-582 GCF_000696425.1 Galeopterus variegatus
TCCAGGCCACCATGAGGTTGACTGTCAAAGTCCATGTTCTTGAATCCTTACACTTTGCAGAACTTTACCAAACATTTTGGATGATTTCTCCTGACACACTTGTCAGAGAACAGCCTGGAATCAGCAGAGCACAACACCATAGATTCCTTTGGGTTCTAAACTGCTTTTTGACCAAAATCCTTCAACACCATCTTTCTTATTGGTATTATGCCCAGTGGTTCTTAACTGTGGAATTTCAACACATCGGTGTTCTGGAGCCATTTGTGGTTCTTCTGGCTGGTCAGCTGTTATTATCCATATTTTAAAAACTTGTGTTTATAAAAGTGTTCCTTTTCATTTTTTAAATTGGTAGTTATGGTCATGTATGAATCCAGATGGTCTATACCAGCCTGAAAGTATTTCACTGGACATTATCCCCACAGATTGGGAATAGGGTTTATTTGAAAATAAAATGCCCCCACAATCACAGAAGTTTTAGAAATATTGGGCTAAGGAATATTCATCTTTCCTGTAGGACTTAACCTTGAATATAGTTCATGTGTATTGTGACTCTCCAAGGGTGCTAGACAGTATTCAACTGCT
>NW_007872810.1:0-582 GCF_000696425.1 Galeopterus variegatus
AATAAAGACTATCTCACAGAACTTTTGAAAATTAGAGGTAATAAAGCAGTGTGCATCCAGGGTTATGCCTGGACTATTAGTGACTTGATATACGATGCTTAAGAATAAGATGGTGATTTGATGATGATGAAGAAGATATCCGCTTAACTTAAAGGGTGATCTTTTTGTTCACTGTAAGAAACCACAGTATATTTAAGAGAAGGAGGTTGGAAAACCTATAATACTAAATTGAATAGACAGTAAGGTGCTGAAATTCTTAAAACGTTGGGAATTTGAGGTACATCAAGACACAATGGGAAGAGAGTGATGTCAGCAACATGATGGAGTATGAAGCCCTGGCCGCTCCTTCCTGTCACAAACACACCAATTCAGCAACAATTCATGAACAAATTCACTTTGCGAGAAATCATAAGCTAAACTAAAGGCTCCTGCCCCTGGGAGAACATGAAACCAAACTCACCAAAGCCAACAGAGAGATTCACAGGACACCCTCTTGTTGGAAACCTTGCTTCAGTGCAGTACCTGAGAAGAAACCCTTAATCCAGTGACCTTCAAGCTTTTTGTTTTTTTAATATTATCTTA
>NW_007872811.1:0-582 GCF_000696425.1 Galeopterus variegatus
ATTAAACAGAAGCATTATGTAATATTTATAATGATTAAAGCTGAGGAACCTGGAGCAAAACGTATCTAGGATTACATCTAAGTGTGCTCCTTACTACTTTTACTCCTCATGAGGTTTCTATCTCATTTTTTTCATTGGTAAGACAGGTATAATCCCACACCTACCTCTTAGAATCACTCTAAAAATTAAAATAGATAAGGCACATAGAGCATCACAGTCTCTGTCACCTATGAAATGCTAAGACTTAAAAAGGCATGTGATGCTTCTTAAAAGAAGAAAAAGAAAAAAGGCATGTAAATTATAGATTATTCCCATTTAAAATAGAAAAAATTTTTTAAAATATATAAAAAGTTTGAGTTTCAGGGAAGAAGAAGGTCTTGCACAAAAACAACCATATTTGAAAGTCACTTTGCCTGCTCCCAAGGCCACATCTCTAACCCACCTCATGCTAATCCCGAAGATATCCTCAAAGCTGATTTCTACCACTTTAGCTTGTCATCTTGGGGACTAGCCATATAGTCCCCAAGAATGAGCTCTGCAAGCCATGCTTGTATATGTCTGGGTGCATTCAGGCTGTAGTGT
>NW_007872812.1:0-582 GCF_000696425.1 Galeopterus variegatus
AAATGAATGTAACAGAATCTAGTGTTACATGGGAATATGGAAAAATTCTACACAAAAAAAAGAGCTGTAAGGAGACGTATATTCTTTCACACCGTTTTTTGCAAGAAATGTCTTGTCTGTAATATCATCCATTCAGTAGTAAGAATGTACTGTACATATTGCTATTCCCCAACCAGAATATTTCTAATCAAAGCCATATTTAATAGTGTCCCCCAAGTTTTATGTATTAGAGACTTTGCCCCCACCATGACTGTTAAGAGGGTGGGAAATCCTGTTATGATAATTGAAAGGTGGAGCCTTGAAGAGGTGATTAGATTGTAGGACCATGCAGTAGAGAATGGATTAAAAATGGTGGTCAGGCATGTGATTCTGAGGGTTTTAAAAGGGAGGAGAGTCTGTCTCTCTCTCTGCTTCCACTGTCTTGCAATGTGAGACCCCTGGGTCACTGTCGCCACCATCAGATGAATTCCTTGGACTTTGGACTTCCCAGCCTCAGAAACTGTAAGCAATAGATTTTGTTCTCTTTATAAATCACCCAGTTTCAAGTATTTTGTTATAAGCAACAGAAACGGACTAATACAA
>NW_007872813.1:0-582 GCF_000696425.1 Galeopterus variegatus
CCAAGCCAAGGGTTGAGATCCCCTTACCGGTCATCTTTAAAAAAAAAAAAAAAAAAAATGCAAGGCACCCAAAATAGCCAAAATAATCTTGAAAAAGAATGAAGTTGGAGAACACATATTGCCCAATTTCAAATATTACTGCAAATCTGTGGCAATGAAGATTGTGTGGAACTGGCAGAAGGATAGACATACAGATCAATGGAATATAGCATTAAGAGTCCAAAATAAACCCTTACCATTTTGGTCAATTGATTTCTGATAAGGGTTCCAAGAACCTTCAATGGGGAAAGAATAGTCTGTTCAACAAATGGTGCTGGAACAACTCAAATCTATGTGGAAAAGATGGATTTTGATTCCTAAATCACACCATGCACAAAAATTAACTCTAAGTAGACCATATATCCAAATGTAACTGACAAATCTATAAAAATCCTAAAAGAAATCATAGGAATATATCTTTGTGTCCTTGGATTAGGTAGTGGTTTCTTAGATCCAACACCAAAATTACAAGCAACAATAGAAAAAAAGAACAGATATGTTGGACTTCATCAAAAAATAAAAATAAAAAATAAAAATTTAATT
>NW_007872814.1:0-582 GCF_000696425.1 Galeopterus variegatus
TGTGTGTGTGTGTGCGCGCGCATGTGCTCAAGTGTGTGCATATGTTGAATTGTCTTAAAACAAACTACCAATCAATTTGGCTCCTTTCACATGACACCTAATGGCCAGCTAGCTGAATTTCCTACATTTTCACCCTCAGTTTCCTCACTCTGAGAAAAGAGAAGCCCTACATGCAAGTTTCAAATTCCAAATACTTTTGCGATATCAACTTCATGAAAATAATAAAACCTGCTCCATTAGAATCATCATAGAACCTTAGAATTTTGGAGCTAGAGGGAGCTCTGGGGAGCTTTAGTTCAAACCTCCTCACTTTATAAACGAGGGAACTGATTCCGGAGAGGTTGGGTGGTTTATCCAGAGTCTCTCAGCGGCTCAGTGCATCCAGCCGGTCTTCTGCCCCCACCCTGTGCCACAGCTGTTCTTCTCAAGGAGCATGTTGCTAAATCCAGTGGTCAACCCTCACCCTGCAGATGCTCTTCCTTGACCGTCAGGAGCATCTGTCCACAACTGATCACTCCCACTCCTATACTTTCTTCATATGATTTTACCAGGATGCAAGACTCTCCTCATTTCCACCTACCT
>NW_007872815.1:0-582 GCF_000696425.1 Galeopterus variegatus
AATAAAGACTATCTCACAGAACTTTTGAAAATTAGAGGTAATAAAGCAGTGTGCATCCAGGATTATGCCTGGACTATTAGTGACTTGATATACGATGCTTAAGAATAAGATGGTGATTTGATGATTATGAAGAAGATATCCGCTTAACTTAAAGGGTGATCTTTTTGTTCACTGTAAGAAACCACAGTATATTTAAGAGAAGGAGGTTGGAAAACCTATAATACTAAATTGAATAGACAGTAAGGTGCTGAAATTCTTAAAACGTTGGGAATTTGAGGTACATCAAGACACAATGGGAAGAGAGTGATGTCAGCAACATGATGGAGTATGAAGCCCTGGCCGCTTCTTCCTGTCACAAACACACCAATTCAGCAACAATTCATGAACAAATTCACTTTGCGAGAAATCATAAGCTAAACTGAAGGCTCCTGCCCCTGGGAGAACATGAAACCAAACTCACCAAAGCCAACAGAGAGATTCACAGGACACCCTCTTGCTGGAAACCTTGCTTCAGAGCAGTGCCTGAGAAGAAACCCTTAATCCAGTGACCTTCAAGCTTTTTGTTTTTTTAATATTATCTTA
>NW_007872816.1:0-582 GCF_000696425.1 Galeopterus variegatus
AGTTTCTTTCTCTCTGCTCTGCCATTCTGCCATGTGAGACCCTTGCATTACTACTGAGGAACACCCTCACCAGATGTGTTCCCTGGACTTTGGACTTCCCAGCCTCCAAAACTATAAGGAATATATATATATTTTCTTACAAATTACTCACTTTCAGGTATTTATGTTACAAGCAACAGAAATGGACTAACACAGAAAATTGGTACCAGAGAAGGAGGGTTTTGCTTACAACAAATACCTGAAAATGTGGAAGTGACATTGAAACTGGGTGTTGAGGAGAGGCTGGAAAAATTTGAAAGCACAGGCCAGAAAATGCCTGTATTGCCTTGAGTGGAGCATTAAGAGTGATTCTAGTGAGAGAACTGGATTTGGAGGAGCACACTAGGAAAAAATCTAGTAGCTGGTGAGAATTTAGAAGAGAAAACCAAGAAAGTTTGGAACTTCTTAGGGACTGGTAAAAGGTGGTGAACAGAATGTTGATAGAATATGGACAGTAAAGGCCATACTGAGAAGGTCTCAGGTAAAAATAAGAAGGTTTTTTGAAACTGGAGCAAAGATCATTTTTGCTATGAACTGTCAAAG